>NC_135566.1:4095000-4302500 GCF_964340395.1 Glandiceps talaboti
AGATACAATTGATACCCCAAGGCACCACTTACCTTCTCTGAGATACTTGGCTAATTCAAGTGGTTCATTGCCCAACAAACCCGGATCACCTAAACTCAACTCCTGCAGTTCATCCCAGGAGCACCATTGGACGGAATCTTCAAACTCTACATCTACAGACTTCAACATCTCATTTCCTTGCGATGACGACTTCTTGAGTTTGACTTTTGGGGTGGCAAGTAATCTAAGCTGGAAAATAGACTGCTGCATTTCTGGTAGGGTTGTAACCGAGATACCAAGGATGCCAACCAGTTCAATGTCTATGCCAGTTTGCTTAAAAAGTGAATAAAAATGTAACATTTTATAGCATTTCGGGTATATATTTTTAGTGGTTTTTTAGCTAAGTTGGGGATTTCTAGTAATAGAAAGGGGTAAAAGTGCCATGATAGTGTTGGTTTTGGAAACCTGGTAAAATGGCTGGTCAACCTTGGAAGATTTTCCCTACTTACTGCCCTCAGCAAAGACACTATAATCTTCCTAATTTACTTATTCCACCTGCTACAGCATTTATAAATAATGAACTGAGATTTTACAGGGTTCCCTAACACTGACTCGTAAAATGACACTGAAACAGATTGATCTTAAGTTATCCATTCATTGCTATAGCAACCAACTGAGAACCCTGGGAACTCAAATAGATTTGACCTATTTATAAATTATATCTATGATATAGCAAACATACTGGTAGGGATTCTGGGTACCCTGGTTGAATGATGAGATCTCATGTAGATTTTAACTACTTTCCACCTTATGAAAACAATAGTTTAAATTGTAATTCAATATGACTCTGAAGGGGTTTTCCCATAAACCCTTGCAAGAAATCCAACAATGGCCAAAGACATGTCAAGTGCAGAAAACCTTCTTTAGAAGATTTCAAATTTTAGTAAGTTACTTCAAGATTGTATATAGTACATGAAATATTTCCTTTATACAACAATCCCAGCTAAATCGAAACTAAGGGAAGTGGGACACCATGAATAAATGGCCTCTTGAACATGTAGGATGGTATGAATATTAATTTGAAGGGGGATTGGGTAAAGATTATGAAGGGGTGGAGTACGGAGGGTGGGGTGGATTTAGATGGGTGGGAGCTGCTAGGGGGTCATAAAGGGACATCTTTCCTCTGTTTTAACACTGAAATAGAACTGTAAACAATATATGGAGACACACTTCCGGTTTTTTCTCACATTGTACAGACTAGACCACTGATGTATCTCCTCCCCGAATACATCCATGACTAGACAGTCCCTCTATAGACCATTCGAATGGACGTTTGCTTCCAGATTTATGAGTGTATGGAAATATGGGAAAATGTTAAATCACAGCGGTAGTCAGTACATTATGTACTTTTTGACATTTTGAGTAATTTGCAGAGCAGAGGCGGCGCCGGCGCGGCAGCGTACACTGTGATATGATACATGTTTATACGTCGGAAAAGTAGGGCCTGTCAACTTATCACCACCCATGCATCAAAAGTGTATTTCACTTTCAATTATCTATTTTCTCATACGCCTCAAACAGCTCCCAAAACTGATTCACTACCTGTCACATCTTGAGCAAATCTCAGCCCACTAAAAAGTAGTCTGAGAGCAAATGGATGAGTATTGCAATTTTCACTTGGTACTGGTGAGAAATATAGATTTAATTCAATTTTGTAAATAAAATCATTAAATTTTCATAGACTAAGTAAAGAAACACTGTGAAAAGGTTAGTTTAGTATCATTCGTACTGTTGTATCACAGTTTCATTACTAAAATAAAACGTGAAAATAACTGTAATGTTATGTCCTTTTGTGAACTACTATCAAAAACGAGTGTTTGTTACGTCACGATCATCATGGTGTACATGTAAACTCAGCCGTATATATCATTCGACCGCTTGTTATGTATTGTCAAAATGTACTAACCTTGACGGCGACTGATGCGGCTTCGATTAAGGATTCTTCATGACTCCTGACATCAGCATGTGGAAGCCACCATCCCTTACCGTCATTACATTTCACAAGTAAACATCTCTGGTCGCCTTCTCGGTTGATGAACACAACGACTCTACGGGTCGATCCTAGTTCACTGTACGTCGCCATTTTTAATCAAACCGATCATCGACGCGACCAGCTTATTTTATTTATTTGTAATTTACGGAACCGTCTTCCAGTACAGATATTATTTTACATTTAATTCCCACAACAAAACATCCGTCAATTCAAATGTTATAAGTAACTTACAACTCTAAACAAACTTACGAGGTTTGCCGTGATTTTTGACAAAAATACGACGAATATAACTGTGAAGAGGTTTGTGAACCCCTTTCTTAGTTATCGACTCTCCCACTTCCGTTTCCGGACTGTTCACGTGTACTTGGCGAAGGGGAAGCGAAAGCGTGTCGTATGTTGTTGTTGTTGATATCCGTGGTTTACAATGAAGAATTGTGAAATCTGCACCGAACAACCGTCTAAGTACCGCTGCCCAAAGTGTAGTATGCTCTAGTAAGTTATTACTCCACGTCTATCACTCACGTCACAGTCACTTGTGAGCTAATAATTACTAGTGTAATATTCTAGTCTTCTGTAGATCATGCTCTTGTTTTCAGAGATTTATAAACTATTGGAGTTATAAGTTGGTGTACTTATGAAGCTTATTCTGTTTGTCATATTATGAGACTAATTAACATTCAATATTTTTTTTCTGTAAATTTATAAACAGCTGTTCCTTGGGATGTTATAAACAACACAAAGGTAAGAAAACATATTGTCATCATCATTATCAGGTCAAGCTAACTCAAGCACTTTTGACAATTTTTCTCCATTGATCTTTTCGTTGAATTATTTTTTGGGTGGTTGCGTCGATTTATACCAGAGTCTCGTTCCAAAGTGTTGATGAAGATTGTAGGGGACTCCCTTTTGACCTTTTTACATACTGAGGTTCCAAGAGCAGAACTTGGTGGATAATTTCTCGCTCTCTCCTCCAGCAATGACCACTGAATCTGAGGAATGAATGAAAGCCCCATGTAAAAATAATGACCAAATCTACTGCATGACAGAATAAGCCAGATCTTTATGCCATTTCTTTTAAAAGGGGCTTCTTACCCATACTTTTATTTTTATAATTGCGAAATTCTAAATATAATGATGTCATTGTGCACTATATTTTACCTTTCATACAGATTCATGTCTAAAAATTGCAGAAAGTAAAGACAGTACTGGAAATAAATTAGAAAACGAAGCAGTCTCAGAGAAAGTGTATGCTGAAACGATACAAGAACAGAGAGGTATGCAGATTCATAAACTTCAAGTCATCCCATGTCATTCCTATCACTTCTTTTGTACATTCTGTGCTTGTAAAAACAATTATCACTTATCAGTGATTTGCCAGGCATTTATTCATCTACTACATATATTTTCACAAAGCCATACTCATTGTCAATTGAGTATCCTGAGATCGTACTGGGGTGACTTCAGGAACGTATATATTGACACATATCTTGCAGTTGTTGTAATGTTGAAGTGGATTCTCCTGTCATACACAATGGTGAAGAATATATCATAATTGCTGCAATTTGTCAGTGGATTCACTTTTCTTTTCACAGAGGATGGTGAAGTATGGAGTGATGACAGTGACAGGGAACAATATGAAATGATAGATGATGATGAAGACAGGGTAGCCATAGAGAAACTTAAAAAACTAGGTGAGATTATGTCCGATTTTGTTATCAGGAATCATCTGTGTTATTACATGCCTATACTCATGCAATTAGTCATCTTGTAATCTTGACATGGTTTCAGATAGAAACATCCTGGATACATGCCTTCAGGAGAAGCTTACATGTATATCACTATTATGGTCTCACCTAGAAGTACTAGTATTTGTCACTTTTTTGTAAATTATGTCAATTTTTACCAAACTTTGCAAATGTTGTACTTTGTAATAATGGGTTGAAAACGGGGATCACCATATTTATTTCCATGGTAACAATTCATGTCATCCATAAATGCTTAGCATTTGGGTGTTCAAAATACACACTATCCTTGTTTGAGACACACAATCCAAGGCTTGTTATAAATTATGCTTAGCATTTTGAGGCATTTGAATGAGTTTTGGGTGTGTAGTAAATAACCCAACTGTTCCAGAGTGGTGTATGATGTAGTAGAGCGCCACCAGTGTCCAGAACGTCTCCTCAGTCCTCTCTTGCATAACATCACTGTAAATTCACTGGTGGACCCAGGGACTTGTTATGGCCATCAGAGTATCAATGCTCACAATTTGTTCAGAAAAGTGTCTTCTTGCAGTTTGAAAACTATATTTCAGTGCAGTTGAAAGGTTATTTTAGAAATATAGAGAATCTTATTGCAGTGCAGCTGCTATAAACATTATTTCACTGTAGTAGGAAACTTTATTTCTGTAATTGTCCATTTTCAGGTGATTCCGAGGAATTACGAGCACTGCTACAGAATCGTCATCTAAGAGACATAATTAGTTACGTCGATGATGCAGATAATGATAGCAAAAATAATGTCATTTTGAAAGCCATGCAGGAGCCATTATTTACAGAGTTTGCAGACGAATGTCTTAAGAT
The DNA here is from genome assembly GCF_964340395.1 of Glandiceps talaboti. Taxonomy (NCBI): domain Eukaryota; kingdom Metazoa; phylum Hemichordata; class Enteropneusta; family Spengelidae; genus Glandiceps; species Glandiceps talaboti. The sequence continues at coordinate 4,099,612 of NC_135566.1, forward strand.
TGTAGAAGGTGACAAAATAACAGATACAGGATAGTGACACCAATCCTTCTGAAGAGGGGTCATTTTATGTCTTTTTTTACTTTCAAAATTAATATTGTATTTGCAAAAAAAATAAAAAGTAAAACAGTTGAAGTAGATTGTCAGATTTTTCGTGTTTTTTTTCCACAAATTCCTACATCACTAATAATCTAATGAAGACTAATGAATGGACTCAAACAGAAAATATTGAATTATACGTTGGTTGTCATAACAACATGTGCCACCATGCCATCAGATCTGTGGTGCTCAAAATACTAGAGAAAGTGTTTAGATTCTGATATTCCGCAATTTTTCTCAAATTGAGCGTTTGCAAGTCTTCTTCATTCTCCTGAGATCATTACGGGACAAGCCATTAGCCAAGCAAGTTGACTTGTTATCAAAGAGTACCAATATTTACACATGTGATGATGGGCTCTTACATAACACAAGTAAACAGCTGTAAAACCTCTATTCGGCTGTCTGCATGGACTGCAATTGAGGCAAACCTTATCTCCGTCTTATATCAGTTGTTATCAATTTATTAGGCTATTATAAGTAACGCTACAAACAGCTTTAGAGATGCAAACAACTTTTATGACACCCGTTTTCGCCAGGCAAGCCCGCGGGTTTGTTGCACTTGGACCGCTAAGTAATGGCTTGTGAATGTCATGTATACTCCATGGCTTTGTCAATACTCGTAATGACAAGGGCCATCTTATTCTCAGCTGAATAAAGAAAAGTATTAAGGAATAATATGTAATACAAATGTGACCTGTAAAAAGTTTTAATATGGAAAATGATATGGAAAATTTTATTCAAGATGTAATTTTTGTCAAGATGTAAATTGGAAACCTTTGTTCGAAGGTAAATACTGCCATATTGTGCTTGGCGTGACTCTGCAACCTTAGACATATTAGGTAAGAATCGGAAACACAATTCAAAGGTTCATGATTATGAATGGCATCGGATTTATACTGGAAACAAATAAATAATACACAACTTTAGGAAAATCTAGACTTTTATTATAAATCTGAAAAAGAAAATGTTCAATATATACAAGTTTCATACACATTGCGTCATGAAGCAAAGTTTGTCCTTTGTGTAATTTGCCAAGAATACAAACTTTTTGTCGTGTTTTTTGGCACTCTGAAGGAATGATGTGATTTGTCGTAAGAGTCTTTTGATTTAAATATGTATTACTGTACTCCAGTGGAGAATTCACAAAATTGGAATGCGAATTCTGTTGTCAGAATTTAAGAGATGCAGTAGATTTTCATTTCGGTCATCAGTGAAATTTATGGTCCCAATGCTTGAATAACATTCCATTGGTCCAGGAGACTATTGATGCAACAGTAACTTTATGCTGAATTCACAACTTTTGTCAAGGTGTATGAATTCTTCTGTCAGAATTGCCAAAAGTACAATATTTTCGTCTTTCTCTTTGAATCTACAGTTGCAGTTCTCCGGGAACTGTAGGTCTCAAAGCAGGAATAATATATTCCATTGTAGAAGAAAAAAAGCCTTTACAACTTCAGTGTAGGATTTGCACCTACTTCGTCAGGGTGTATCATCTTAAATATGGACATCTTAAAACTATCATTTCAAAGTAGACAACTGCAACTCAATGGAAAACAAGCTTCATGACATGTACTCTAGAGGGCGCTGTTTCCATGCTTAAATTTGAAAACTGGTCTCAATACAAATCAATATCCCTATTGCTTTGATAGTCACAATTTATAATAAAACTGCTATTTCTCACGGTACCATATGGAAATCTTTGGGGGAAAACCATCTCCATCCCTCGCCAAGCATCTAAACTTGATATAGGTTGTCAGAGAGGAACATGTAAGGTTTTGGCACTAATACACAAGTAAAAGCAGTTTTTGATGACATGAATATTCACAATATAAATGATATTTACAAATAATTAATTTATATAATTAATGATAAATTACTTCTGAAAAATTGATGTCCCCTTTTTATTATCCCTCTGCATGTAGCTTTTCATATTATTATGAAATATTTCAATTTTCGACTCTACAAGTTTCTCGACATATTTCGTTAGGAAAGTTGGCGCACTGACTACTGTTGTTTCCTCGATAAATGTACTGTTTTTGTAAAACATCGATGTGAAAGAAATGCTTTCATTCTTCTGTCCATCATACTTAAGTCTGTCGCCATCTTCTGACGCCTTATCGACTTGTTTCAGCGTATATAGCTGTGTTCTACTGCGAAGTCTCCACGTCTGCTCTAGCGCCAATAGACCGCCAAATAATTTGGATGTCATCGTCACTTCTGTATTTGATCTGCAATAAAAGAAATGCATGCACGAAGATTAATTCCGGAATTATACCATTTCACATCGATTGAAAAAGAGACAGCTCAAATCTCTGACCACAGTTGAGTCTAGTTTGTAAGTTTGTCAGGCGTAACTAATAAATTTCGTGTTCAATTATGAGCTCAAGAGGGCGCGCTGCTAAATGATTGCAAACAACCTACCCAGCAGACGACACTGACGATGGCCGCTTCAATTTACACATCCACTATCACGGGAAGTTAATACCCTCGAAAACAGCAAGCATTATCCAAATTTATTTACCTTTGTGGAAAATTCGAGTATTCGAATGAATTGTTAGCAGGTAAGAAATTTATATGCGATATCAACCCCTAGATATGAAAATGTCATTCCACTTCGCCATATAATTTTCTGGTGATTTGACGAACATGTGCTCAAAAATAGTTGCTATTTCAGGCAACTGGTGTAAAGGGTAATTTGCTGAGTGTGTTTCAGTTTCAGAAGTCTAAAGAAAAAAACCGCCTTGAGTTGAAAAATAAGTGTCGCCAGTTGGGCTGTTTAGACGGAAAATTTACATATATAATCGCCTGTAAACACCCCCCCCCCCCCCGGAACTTTGTCCTTTGATATTTCCTTACGTCAAGGTAATCCACAGTAGGTAGATATGAAGGCATACGTCAGACTTCATATCAATTTCGTTACCGGTACTTGTTTCCCCAAGGTTGCATCATATCTGTTTCTTGCAGGTGTGATGGTTTATAAATAACCACGTGTCGTTTTGGAATGGTGATACAAAGCTGACCATTCAAGCTCGACCTCTCCATATACAATGTTTACTACAGGGGACCCAGAGGGGACCCATGGTTATTTGGTGATTTTGTTTACAACAAATAAACATGTCAACACAAAGAAATGTCATATTGACACTCGAAAATATGCATACACACATACACATACAACGTGCATTGAAATAAATTATTCGTTTATAAATTATATGGAGGGGAGTGATTGTGTATAGAATGTATTTCAATAAACGTTGATCGAATGTGTATACTATGTTGTGCATGTATGTATGTATGTATGTATGTATGTATGTATGTATGTATGTATGTATGTATGTATGTATGTATGTATGTATGTATGTATGTGTGTGTGTATGTACCTTATGTTATGTTATGCTATGCATGTCAGTGTTTGTGGATATCCTAGTATTTCTTTGTTGTTGACGTTTATTTATTGTAAACAAAAGTATTAAAGTAATCCTGGGTCCCCTAGGATGGGTACTGAACTTCTGGGACGTCACTTCACAAACTTACGTTTTAGAAATGTTGACACATGTGTTGTAGGTGAAAGATACGCCGTGGTGTCCGATAACGGGAAAGTTGGCTATCGCCACGTAGCAAGATGACCTTCCTGTTTTTGACGATTCCCCACCACTGTTAAGCTGCTCAACAAACGCAGTTCTGAAAGATTAAAGACAAAAAGCTTGTTTACGGAAAATAAACGTACGTATACCGGAATACCAAATAGTAAACAAAACTAATTAAAGACGTACTGTGATGCTACGATTGCCAACTTGTTTTTCGGGAGATTCGTGAAATTTTGAAAGTGAACGTAATGTGAGCAAGCAATGTAGTTCATATCAAGATTGTATAAGTGAGAAAAATGTATGAAATGGAGGTGGATAGCAAAACGCAATAAAAATAATACAAAATGTATATTGAAGAATGATTACTTTTTGTGATGAAGTTCAAGGTGTTCTGGTCAATGGAGATACTAGGATTCGTGTCGTAAAGTAAAAATCATTACGTTTTCTAACCGTGTTATGTGTACAGCTATACATACAAGTTTACCTATAGATGATTCAATACACCTCGTGGTGTACAATATTTAAACAATAAACCGTGCACCCCCTGGGTGGTATATCCCAGGTATACCCGAGGTTTTGACCAGTTGACGACACATACGCATTCGCGCTAATATAACAATTTAAAAAATGGACCAGTTGCAGCAAGTGCAGCTTTAAAGAACCCAAAATTTTAGTTAAATAATATTATTCTGACGTCATGTAACGTGTTTAAACCTGTCCATGAATATCGTTAATTACATTAAAATAATACAAATATATTTTAGTATACAATTGTTAAAATTTCAATGACTTGACAAAATTCTTTTTGTTACTTGTTACAACTCAACAATCTCGATGGTCGTATAAGTGTGCTTCCATCACATTTTAGAATAAGCTAGTGTTTTCCAGTTGACCACATACAGATTACGTTTTGTTTTTCTTGTTACATCTCTTTAAGAATAGGATATCTAGCTCTAAGCGTCATAAAGAATGTCGGTTTACACATTTATAAACGGCAGCCAAGACCATCGTTTTGTCTTTTATAAAAGCATAGTCTGCGCAGCGTCATTGTGGTTGAACCAATCGGCAGAGAAATTGAAAAAAATCGACGACACTTTCAAAGTGCATAATTATATAGTATAGATAATTATATAGATAACATGGACATACAATCACTAATTGCGATGAGGTGTCATAAAAGCTGAGAAAGTTTTGAGAAATTGAATAAAATCGAATAAAATTATTTCAAAAATTACTATTTGAAATTGCATAGCAGTCTGACACTCCCAACCTTCCATAAGTTTGTATTTTATAATGCTGTTTACCATAGCGTTGAGTTTGTAGCGACCGTCCGGTTTCTGTTTTACCAACTTTTTAAATCACTTTCGTGTAGGATCTATGTTTTGTAACACTGTGACATTTAACAGTTTCAAGAACGTGAAATTAGAACCAACGCTGTAAAATGTATGAGTCATTGACAAAATTACAACTAAAAATACGAAAATAAAAACACCAAAATCAACTCACCTTACTCCATATAGGGTCACAGCGACGTTCATGTCTTTAAGAAATCTGAAAACATCATCTTTTTGTCGTTCTATGGTCATTTCAGTGTGTAACGTGACTTCACTTGAACGTAAATAGAAGTACACGGCAAATGCAAAAATACACAAAATGTTTTGTTGATGTTTTGAAGACTTCATGTTTCTCTGTTGAAGGGTTTTCTCTTTCTGAATGTTCTCGCCTAAACACTGGGAGTTAAGAAATATAATCACCTCAAGGAACTATCAGTCAATCCTTGTGTGGAGTTGTTATCAATCTGTGATAAACACGCACGACACTTCGTTTTGACCTAGACGTAGGTAAATATTAATACGACACAGGTTTGTTTTGAAGGTGATTTGATTGTACGTGTGTATGTAAATAATTAGCTGATGACATTGGAATTCTTTGGAATTCTACAAAGATATCAAAGTATTGTTTACCGTGACGTAACTGATTAGCATTAAACACGTGAAATGGTTGTAACACACATTCCAATGCTTTTCATTTGATATTCATACTGAAGTTAATGCCCACTCCCATCGTCCATAAATAGGTGACGTCATATCATTATCAACTTGAAAATAATAACAACGCATACAAGAAAAAATAATGTTTTTGTTTGTTGTCAATATAATTGGCTAGACGAAGTTCCTTTTAAAGTTTCAAATGCAATGGTTTTGACATATTGCTAGACACGCTGGAAGTTACTACCGAACTAGAGTAACTATAGAGTTTCGATGTTTTTAACTACCGAACCAGAGTGACTAAAGAGTTTCAATTAGTCAGCATAATGTATTTTATATCTCACACAAGGTTTTTTTAAATACAAATTCCATAACATAAAATACAGACTTATAGCGCACAGTATAACATGATAAATTCTATCTCACTGTGAACACAAATCATTATCACTTTCATTGTTAGTACATTGTTAGAGATTGAATCATAATACAAAAGTTCGCTTTAGAAAAAAAATCAACATAATGCGCTCGATGGTTACAATTTGAATGAAAGTACATTCATATCATTTTTATTTCATTTTTTTTCTACATATTTTTTCAGATTTTCCAGTAGATGCATATGAGTTGTCTTGCCCATTTTATTAGCATGCCATTGCATGAAATAAGGAACTTCTATTTGGAAAACATCCTCGGCTAATGTACCCTTGACACCATCTTTAATATGATCCAGAAATGTGAAACGCCCTTTATTGTGGTATGTACCTGATAGAGTAGTATTCCACAACATTTCATTCCTGAAATAGAAAAGAAGACCTTAATTACAAATTGAAATTAGCATTAATTAATTAATTAACACCTGGGTTATTATATATTGCAGTGATAAAAGAAGCGGGTTGAATTATTTTAAAGGGACACAAGCTGAGTTTATATGTTTGGGGGCGCTGTTGGTCTTGCATATCTAAAAGCTACTTGCCCTGCTAGTACTTGCAGTATTCTACTTACCGAAACATACTTTAACATTACAATTGACTAAATGGTAACCTAGAATTAAGATATAACTTAATACTATATGAGGACGTAATTTATCATACTTATAAAACTAAATCTGAAGGATTATTACTACTATGCAATAAACTATTCTAACAATGCTAGAAGACAATTGTAATGTCTCAGACGGCATACATCGAGTGAGAGTAACATTATACTAGAATAGTTTAACTTCGAGGTTTTATGAAATGTGTTCACTTAAAACTCGGCTTGTGTCACTTTAATATATGAGCAACTGCGCATGCTCAACTGAAAAAATAAGAGTCATGAAGAAACGATACTGACGGTGTACGATATATATGCCTAACTCCCTAAAGTGTACATTCTTGACTAGTACGATCACATTTACAAAAATCACGTGATTATTTAAGATATTTTAGTGAATTGGTAGTTGTTATTATCACAGCCTCTCACTATCAATTATTCATGTTCACAAAAATTGGACATCGGTGCGTAAAACTTGGTGGGTCTTTTTTTTCTCCGGGCCTTGAAATTGACGGTCGATGCAATCAACGAACGATGAACGTTGAACTGATTTAATCGTCTTCCGACCGCAAGGGGGCGGGCTTCGATATAATTCTCTTCCAAACGTGACACAGACTAAACTATTCATTGACAAGTCAAGATGTGCTTTACCTCCAAATTACACATTTCTGTAAACTCCTTGAAGTAACCGTGTGTTTGAAATTCTTTCAGAAGTGAAAGAAAATAAATATTCTTGGAAAGGTTTGAATCTTGACATCAGAATAAATCATGATACTACAACCGCACCTAAATAATAATTTCAGATATTCTCAGATTTTAACCTTTTTTTTCTACTCGTTTTTATCTTTCTACACAGCTTATTGAAAACTAAGTCTAAATTATGCAATCACTTAAACACCGTTTCTACCTTTGTGGAGATAATTAATGCAGACAGTATGTTAATCTGTAAGTACAAATACATAGCTATGTGTCATTCAGCGCTTCTGAAATGTACATCGTAATGGAAATTGACACTATAAATCTATTGGTTGGTTGGTTGGTTGGTTGGTTGGTTGGTTGGTTGGTTGGTTGGTTGGTTGGTTGGTTGGTTGGTTGGTTGGTTGGTTGGTTGGTTGGTTGGTTGGTTAGTTAGTTAGTTAGTTAGTTAGTTAGTTGGTTGGTTGGTCGGTCGGTCTGTCGATCGATGGATTGATTGACTTTAGATTATTTTTCTTAGAAAGACGTGAAATGTTGACCTACTCTTTCATGATGACTTTCGATACTGTTGGAATTTTTATTGTATAACCAAACAGGAATGGAGCGTTTTGAACGAAGCGAGACCGTACAACTTTCAGTCCATTCTCCACGGTTTCCTCAAAATCTTTTCTATCGTAATCCATGCTGCAACACATGAGGAAATAAGGAATAAAAAAATTACAAGTGCGAGGCAAAATCGTTTACCAATCTCATGATGGCGCTGTATTGTACACAATAATTCATGAACTCTTCGACAACCAAATTTGTGGTCTCAGATTATCTGAAGATGTCGATACGATAAACGCAAAATATGCAAAGTAAATTCAAAATCATAACACAAATTATATATGAGTGTAGTTGTTGTAAACCACACGTTAACACCACTTTGAACAGATCAATATACGAATGACACGAAGACACATGAAATTATAGCTAACCGAATGATTCATTATCAAACTGAGATCAAACAAATCCAGCGCAAATATAACCTAATTAGCATGAAGAGCAGTTTATAAATGAAGACAACACCGAAACTAACGAATCAATATTTGCAAAGACAAGCAGAGAGGAACGGGAAGACAGATAAATAAAAAAAAATAAAAAAAATAGAATAAATTAATAATTTTAAGAAAAAGTTGAATGATGACCCTTGATAGTACAGTGTATGTGACGATGAATCATGACATATATACATTTATTTATTTATTTATTTAAAATCCAGAAGTTGCAAAATCAACTTTTTGAACCGATTTTCACGAAATTTGGTTCACTGTGTCAAATCATAGTCCAAACACGTTTCATATAGAGTCTATGAATCGATGAGAATAACACGGGTTTCTAAGATCGTGTAAGTCCACGCACCGTATATTAATATTATTTATATATTTATATTATTTTGGTATACAAGAAAAGTATAAACAGTGTCGCACCGTATTTATATTTCGCGGTGCGTGGACTTACGCGATCCTAGAAACCTGTATTATTCGACCCCTTTCATCATATATTATTTGCCAAATATCTCAATATTATCGATATCTTATTGTATTCTGAAACATATTTCGGGAAACAAATGCATAGACAGTCTTAGACTCTCTCACAGTCCTCGGAACTTCGCTTTACTAAAATCGACGCTAAATGAATTATTTTGTATGTACCGATACCATCTACATAACGTACTCCATCGTACTCGAACAACCTTGTACTGTGCGCCCTCATCGACCACATAGAGATATATGTTCGTTGACGTGTGACTGCGACGCTCCGTATTTTCGCGAAGTCCTCGGGGCTTCGCGATAACACGGAGCGTCGCAGTCACACGTCAACGAATGGTTATCTCTATCATGGTCGATGAGGGCGCACAGTACAAGGATATTCGAGTACGGTTAATTAGCTGGCATCGGTACATGCAAAATAATTCGTTTAGCTTTAATTTTAGTAAAGCGAAGCTCCGAGGGCTGTAAGAGAGTCTAAGACAGTCTCCCCTCTACTGTCTATGACAAGTGCCTGTGGGCTGTCCCCATATCTGGTATCGTGTTATTCATTAACGAATAAAACAACAGTTTTACGTGTATAATGTTGTTGATTTGTCTTCGAATATAAGAATTGATCGTTTTGGATCAAGTACTGTTAAAATCCACACCATTCACTTTCAGTCATGATATGATGTTAGAAATATAATTGGTCAGTACTTACTCTAAGCCATGAAAATCAAGGAGTCTTCCTGGCACTCTCAAAGCTGCATACACCTGTGCTTTGTCAGCTTCTATAAATAGTTCATTACTGACATGAACTACAGTTGTTTGGATGCCAAAGTAGATGACAACGGCCACTAGACCGACAATAAACGTTTTGAACAGAGCGGACGCCATCGTTTTTTTAAAAAAAACTTTGTTACCTTACAAAGTACAGTGTTCAAAGTTCATTCCTCACCTATTGCAAGAGTCTAGTGGTCACGTGACGGAGTACAGTCCATTTGTATTTTTCTCATGATAGTGGGTGACCTTGGTTATTGAGCTCATCAATGGTTGCTGATTATTGCCATGGAAACGTTTTCGATTGTCAGTGGTACTATTATAAAGGATCACCGAGGACAGTTCTGCAACTAGACACTTGACTACAGTTTTTCTCGACTAATCCATCCAACCAGGGCTTTTAAAACGACAAATTCTAGATGCATCCAGAAATTAATATCATGATATTGTGGACTCGTTCACTTAGTTCAACTTTAATAATGCTACAGATCTGTCGGTTACTGTCTTTAGTGATGTTTAAATATATTACAGTAAGACCATACACGTGAGTGGATTTTATTCATACTTCACAAGATCACATAAAATAACAAAACACTATAGAATAAACGAGACTATCTCTTTAGCTTTAATCACGTCGTAAAAAAAATACAAACAATTTTTTAACATTTTTTTCTTGGATAGAACAAAGAAATGCGTGAGGTCACAGTCGCAAGTCTTGGGCTGACCAGAGAGAATATTTGCTTCAACACTCATACACCCAGCTTGTTGCCAATGCAATGGCTAACTCTACAACCCTTGGCCTTTTGACTTAATACATGAATGTTTCCATAAAATTTGAAAATGTTCAAAATTCTGATGATCAACGAAATTCAAGTCATTTGTCTGCGAGATAAATCGTGTCATCCCTATCAGACTTATAGGGTGACAGGACACGACGTATTTGACAGACTACTCTTTCATGGAATCGAGAGGATTGCAAACCCAGTATTTTGAATGTGCATCATGGGAAATGTGGTAGCATCTCTTCCTAAACATGACTTAATCACAGTTGTAATCAAACTCACACATTGCTTGTTCAGATAATCTTGTCATAAAGACGATGATCGTTACGGGATGGTTGTCCTTGTGGTATGTATTACCTCAAATATCTTCGTATTCCTTTTGTATGCTCAGTTTGAATTGCACTTTAGTTAATATTTACATCATTTTAAAGAAAAATTTCAATCTTTCAAATGTACTTTGAAATCTGTTTTACTTTGGTTTATCTAGGACAGCTTTTTTCAAATTTTTCAGAAGCTGGATATGAGTTTCCTTGCCAACTTTACTAGCATACCAGTTCAAAAAATAAGGAACTTCTACTTGGAAAACGTCCTCGACCAAAGTACCCTTTACACCATCTTTAACGTGATCGAGAAAAGTAAATCGTCCACTGTTGTGGCGTGTTTCAAAAAGAGTACTATACCACTCTATTTCATTCCTGAAATAGACAAGAGAAATAAAAAGGTAACAAGTATTTAACAAGATTAACGATCTTCCCCAAACTGAACCCCTGATTAACTGCGAAAGATGACTTTGGCGATAACGTAGTGAGATTGTCTAAACTAAAATGTATGAAATGATGGAAAACAGATAACTTGTTTACTATACATCACGATCTGTAACTTTTCTTCACTGTCTTACTTACTACTATCAATGTTATCAATTGAAAACAAGCAATGTAGCCACGACAATATTAAATACGTTGTTTCTATATCTACAATGGTGACATCAATCTTTTGGCATACGTATCACTTTCAGTCAGAGTATATTGTCGCTAGCGTAAGTGTTTTTTTTTTGGTAGAGTGCCGTAAAGACGGTTGTGATTAAGACAGAGGATCGTGAGCTCTCATTTGTTTATTTCAGAAAAAAATGGAGACCTACTCTTTCATGATTACCATCGACTTTGTTGGAATTCTTCTTACATAGCCAAATATCACAGGAACATTCTGAACGAATGAAAGTCGTACAACATCCCGTCCATTCTCCACAGTCTTTTCAATATTCCCATCGAAATCCATGCTATAATACGAGGCAAAAAAAGTGTTGTTAAAATGATGTGAAAAAAGTATGTGTCAAAGATTGTCTTGTTTTCATGTGGTGGCGCTATGCATTCGTCTGAAATACAACAACAACAACAACAACAACAACAACAACAACAACAACAACAACAACAACACGCTGATTTATGTCAAGGGACGACATAGCTATATAAAAGCCTAAATATAAAAGACAACGACTAAGCCTTTATATTACCGAAAGGTCATTCAACTCCACCGATCATAGTCCTGCTTGCAGACGGTGCACGGGTCTATATTACTGACACAACCCTAAACACCGTCTTGCAAAGAGTAAGGTACAAAGAGTAAGGTATTATGAGACCACAAGCGAAATGTATGTGCACAATTGCAAAAGAATGGAAGGACAATTGTCAGAATTGAATCCTGGATTACTCCGTATGCAAGCAGGTCTACACCGATCATAGAGAAAGACTACATGTAAAGTACAAACTAGACGAGCCATTCAGTAACCATACACGATCACAAAGGTAACGTGAATGTAAGCTACAAAGATACACGTAGTTTTACATGATTTGGTCCGTATGTCCCCAGATACAGGAATTTATATCTGGGTATCGTGTGGAATATTACACGTAAGATAAATAATTCCGTGAAATTGTACAATCATACATGTACATGTATGACAAGCTTATCGTCTGTTAGTCATATACTTACTCTAGTCCATGGAATTCCAGTATTTTTCCAGGCTCTCTTAAAGCCGCATACACCAGTGATTTGTCAGCTTCTATGAATAGTTCATTGTTTATGTGAACTACAGTTGTCTGTATGCCAAAGTAGATGAAGACGGCCATGAGACCAATAATACACGCTTTAGACAGAGTTGACACCATGGCTGTTTAACTTTGTTAGTAATACCAGTAATATGTTACCTTGCAAAGTTCAGAGTTCAAAGGTCACGCATAGTCTAACAGTCAGGTGACAAGTGATATGTGGGTCACTGCATCATTGGTACTGTAGACTGTTGTATTGATTACTGCTATCAGTAAAGTCCAGCCAGGCTTATTTCTGCCTTTAGTACACTTTAATGCATTGGTTACTTTTATCGCTTTAATGTGTGATTTTGGATGATAAAGCAACATCTCAGTAACTTATTCAACTTTGAAATCTTGTAAAGAAGCCCTACTGCACTTGAGGTGACATGTGACAACATTCATAAAATCAGCGCTTAACAAAAGGAAAGGCACTCTGCAGAGTTAAAAGATATTACATATTATTTAAACTTTCGTATAAACCGTATTTAACTATTATTACTGTAGTTTATATATTTACTAGTTTGTTTTAGCACAAATACTTATTGCCAAAAAAATCCAATGAAGAAATGTAGTTTTCTTAACGGGCAATAAAGATTCTATTCTATTCTATGTGTTTGGACATATTGAGGATTTCTTGCAAAGGTGTACAGGAAGAACTTGAAGGAAATGACATCATAGTTATCCCAATCTTCAAAGGCAGAATTAAGCCTGGCTGACTGGACTTTTCATATCGAAGTAAGCTTTATGTAAAACTGACACACAAATCATAATTCTCCTCAAATGAATATCGATCCTAAATCAGTTTAAATACCTTCAAAAAAATTCAAATATGACATAATGTATTTTTTTCTAATCAAAGTATGGAAACCATATACAGTAGTTTACATCAACGAGAACATCAACTGGGCACACAAAAACTGTAAGACCAAAGAATTTCGCCATGCCATTAACGTTTCAAAAATACTCCCTTTGTGGATTACAAATGTAGGTAGATATCTCTAAAATGGACATAAAGATTACAAACTGACAAAGAATACTCCAGACACCTTAAGTATATGATGTATACACCTTATACTTTAGCCTGTCTATCTTGCTGGATCTTTAACTAAGCTAGTATTTGTAGGTAGACAAGTGCTAAGTGTAGTTGCAGATGCAGAGACTCAGACAGGCTACTCATGCTTGCTTAGGAATACGCCAACATTGCTGAAAACTCTTCAAACTGTCTAATGTCTCTGGTGGCCAATGACAGACCGAAGACCATCCACTATGTGAATGGTCTGAGTACGGTCACACAAACCATCCACTAGCTGGTGGTTAGGTTTAAGCTGAATCACATGGCCTTCACATGGCCTTCATGAAACTCACACAACTGAAAACGTTTAAAAGGTTATGATTTTTGGATGGACACACCTGTGTTTGGTCACAAATCGGCCAATAGGATTTGAGGATGTGCTCATAAATCAGCAAGTCATTGTGAGCAAGAGGCGAGTGATTGACCAATTCATTTCTGCCACCTGGCACTTGTGCAACACGTGTTCCCATCATTTTTTTTTCATTCTGGGGTTGAAGTTTGGTGTGAGAAGACAACGGTCATGTCGTGGGCGCTCTACGTTGATGGGCATTTGCAGATAGTAATCTAGTTTGGCTTCTCCATATGATTTCGGGAACAGACTGGTGAGTAAAATTTAATCCTCGTGTCCTGGAAATATTTACGTCATCTTTTGTTGACTTTTTTGTTTTTGTACTCAAGACTTGAAACCGACCCCGCGTGCCTCAAAATCTTACGTGGTTTCAATGACCTCTGGATTTTCACTATCGTCTCTTTGTAAGTCTGCTTGTTAGCCAAGGCGTTTTTCTACGTTCATTAACAACCAGTGCCGAGCGTTTCAATACCTGTATCGTACTCATATTTAGTCTGATAAAATGTTCTCTCCATGATTTATCTCAACTTGCCAAAGCCTACACATTAGGCACTCATTTACCATGACTATTCTGATACTGTTGTTTGGGTGTACAACCATATATTTATAATTGTCAAGCCGATTCATATTTCACCTCAACTTTGATGTTAAAGCTACATTTTTAGACCAGCAAAAAGAACTTGAATTTGATAAGTATGTGTATTCTTTGTGGCTCTGGTGTATGTAACCATGGTGAAGGCATTGAAATATATTTTTGAAGTAACAGTTGTAGTTACAATAATTGTTGCATTTGTTTTTGTTTCTGAGCCACTGCTTTTTATCGTTCCTGGGTTTGCACTAAAGTTAGTTTTAAATGCAACCCCCCCCCCCCCGGTGGCTAGAAGATTAAAAAGCACAAAAGTGAAATTTTAAAGTATAAGGTCAAAACGAAAAAAACGCTACAATTATTGCATCAATATTTGAGTCATAATAATTACACAAAACTAACACATGTCACATTCTGTGTTCTATGCAATTTTTGATTAGATGTACATGTTCAATACAAATGTGTAATTTTTCTATGTAGAGCATTGTCTTAATATTGTATCGTATCTGTCCACTGCAATAATATCTGGATATTGCATCGTACCAGTTCAATATATCTAGAGAACCAGTTGCTCAATGTAATCGTGTAAATAATTTATTCATAAAACAAAGGGTTTACATACGTGAAGTGATGTACGATAGAGAAAGGAAATTAAAAGAAAAATCAAAAGGTGAGAGTCGAGTTGGCGTAGTGGATCCTCAATGGCACTGCGTCGTTTCGAACACAGTGCCACTTCAGTAGTCAATCTTATTAAAGTCTCGCATGATCTGAACAAGTTACACTTCACCACCATTCACCCTGTATATCCTGTACTGTAGAGATTAGTAAACCAAGTCTTTGTGTTGTTTGTAGCACATAATCCGGGGAAAGTTTTGAAGAAAATGATTTAAGTATTAGAGAAACGTAATTAGAGCTAGGAAACTAAAAGGAAGCAGAAAGGGAAATAGGGAAATGTAAAAGATGAGTGTCGAGTTAGCCAGGTGGGGGAACTCCAACGACACTGCTGTGTAGTGCTGTACCGCTGAGAGGAGTAAATCTCGTATGAGTGATCACACTAAGCCACGGCTCACCCTGTATTTTCAAGACTGCAGTTTAACAAATGCTGTAACTTACAATGATGAAAATACTCAATGAGTTGTGCAATCCGATACCTTGTGTTGTCGATAGAGGGCAATATATGGATTAAAAACCAAAAACTCATCACAATCTCTTGACTGGGTAGTCTATCTGCTGGACCTCGGATGTTCTTCCGATAAAATACGACACACGACCGAACATCGCTATCGAGGATGGAACATCCAAGCCCTCATTGCGAACTTCGTTCGCTAAGTTATAGTATCGAAGGAAAGCCCGAACGTCTAGCAGCAAGACAATTGACTGCGATGATCGATCATAGACCCTATAGCCTAGCCTGCAATAATTGTAGCGTTTGTTGTGATTTTGAGTGTTTTTTTTTCTACTGTCTTTCTTAGCTTTTCGGATCGTCTACCAAGACGGATCGAAAGCTGAATGCTAAAAAAACCTGAGCTGCTTGTGCGTTATAACCTGTGTAAATTATGTTGTTGTATTTATTATGCAAATAACTATAACAGATAGAGGTTCATCCACATACAATACATATGATAAGTATTCATTCATGTAGTCAGATTGAAAAATAACAAATTTCGTAAAATGAGAAGAATTGACATGCACTGCTGATTTCAATCATACAGTAACCAGATCTAGTCATGAACACACACACACACACACACACACACACACACACACACACACACACACGTACACACGTGCGCGCGCACACACACACACACACACACACACAATTTAATTCATTGAACCATATGTACATGTATTTGAGATCATTCCGCTTTTTCAGATTTCCCTTCTTAAAAAGTATCGCATATACAATGTGTACATGTTCCAAATCTCACATCGTTTGAGTCAATTGGCCTTGAAAAAAAGACAAAACGCGGTATTAAGACCCACATACATACTTACAATGACAAAGCTGCAATAATTGTAGCTTTAGCTGTGATTTTGAGGGTTTTTCTTCTGTTTTTGTGCTTTTTTCGTTCCAATGTTAACTGGAAGCAAACGCTACAATTCCTGTAACTATGGATATATTAAGCCAAAGGGAGGCTCTAATACATCCATGTAACGTCAAAGGCAAATAGACGGAAGCGATTCAGATCTGAATCGCAAATTGGGTGGATTTTTCTGCTACATTACGCATTGCCTGCCAAAAATCGGACATTTCCTAACCTCGACATTAATTACGGAGCCTTAAAACCCAAGAAGTGTTCAAAGGCACCTCAATCCGGTCAAAATCGGCAAAGTAGCAACACATCATGCAGCATTTTGAAACGGGTAGTACGCTGACATCTCGCTCATGTTTTAAGCGTGAGCTCGTCTATTTGAGTTCGAATTGTAGCGTTTGCTTCCAGATAAATATCGGAACGACAAAAAGCACAAACAGAAGAAAAAAACCTCAAAATCACAACAAACACTACAATTAATGCAGCTATTAACGTGGACACAGACAGACAGAGGGTTCATTTGGCACAATTTATTAAAGGAATATACTAGTAGTTTATTCAACAAGAATAGGGCCACCGCTATCATTCTACAAAGGAAAAGAAAAAGATAAATTGGAGAGCACGTGACAAAATATAAACTCTTAAAATGTATAAATTTACAAAGACTGTAAGACTTTCTCTCTGTGTGTGTGTGTGTGTGTGTGTGTGTGTGTGTGTGTGTGTGTGTGTGTGAAAGCCTTATATACATAAATAGCCAATTGTGATATTACATATGGGTTTCTTGAGGAAAGCAACATTACTGCTCTTTCTTGACTACGATACTCCGTAAAATTATTTGGTAATAAAGATTTCCAAGAACTAATTCACCTCTTCGTTCACATAAAATACAGATTCTGGTTGAGAGAGGTGTATTAAAGTGTCTTCCACACTCTATCGCCAAGGAATGATTTGAACAGCGAAATTTTGCTAACTAATAACTAATACCTGTCTGAATTTGAAAAAGTTGTACACACTGCAAGTAGATCTCTTGTTCCAAGCGCAATTTAAATCTTGAGTGAAAGTAACAAATCAGGCATCATTTAGTAAAACAATGTCATTTTGTCTGAAATACCGAGGCGCGACTTATCGAGGGTCCACTGTATATAAAATTATATAGATATAAAATTTCGATAAATGTTAACACTGGAATATTAATCACATTCAAAGTCAATATTAACATCTCCCAACTTGATGTCCCCAGCACTTTGACAAACCTGGTCAATATCTAAATTAATAATGTCATCTGAAGACTGACCATTCGAGATAACTGATAACTTGATGTGATCGAGTATCTTGGATGTCGATTGACTTCTTGTTGCCTTCTGAGGTTGAGGTTTTTTCTGTAACCTTCGTCGTCTTACGAAGCATAAATTTGAACGGAAATTGTCAGACATGAGTGCGTACACAACAGGATTTATGGCACTATTTGCGAATACAATAGCAATCTGAACCCAGGCATAAAGAAAGGGTATTTTGTCCCCGATAGAATCTGACTGTTTAAACGCTAAAACTACAATTATCGGTAGATAAGACACAAAAATGAATGTTATTAAAAGAAAACATATACGAATCGTTGCCATATCTCGTTTATCCAAAGACTTGCTAACGTCTTTAAAGATTTCCTTAGTAGCATTTCGATGACGTTTTTTGCAAATGGTGATACCAATATAGACAACAGTTGTGGTAATCTGTGATATGACCATTGAAGCTATTACAACAAGTTCTAGTTGCTTGCTTAATTTATTGCGAAAAGGAACATCCTCTATAATGCTTTCACAGAAATAAGTGGACATTACTAACCCAAATGAAACACCACTGCCAAAAAGCGTGCTAGCAATTAGTGACACTATAATACATTTTTTAATGATTTCTCGACTGAATTTCCCACTCATGCCCATCGCACGTGTTATAGTTAAACTTGTAAGCATACACGCCGATGTTTCCAATGCTAAATATTGAATGAATCTAAGTATGTGGCATATGGGTGTTGATGTAACGTTATAGATAGTATCGTCAACACTCAATGCATTAGCATGCACCAATACATAGACTGCTCTGAAAAGCAATGTTGGAGCTGGAATTATACAGTTTGCAAAGTCAACAACAGCTAACATGACAAGTTGAATGTTGGCAGGTGTTTGTAGCTTCTTCACCGTAGCAACAACCCAGCAGACAGTTAAGTTACCAAACACCCCGATGATGATGACGGGCACAATCAGAATGACGACTAGGATACCGCATATCTTCTCAGTTCCACTCAATTTGTAAAACTTCATCATGTCATCATCCGAGGTGAAATTTAGTCCCAATGCAGCAGACAAATTCATGCCATACAAGACTTCATCATCTGTATATGATGTATTCATGATAGACGAATAAAAGTCGTTGTTATATATTGCATTCATTATGATGAAATGTTCTCACCTCTTGACCAGTTCCTTCATTCGTAATGCTAAGCACTATTTGGATATCAGTCAACGACTGTCGATCTTTTCAATCGGCACTTCTTCCACTTCAAGCACTTCCCGAATCGGAAAAACACCTGATATTTGGTGTTCAAATTGTAATCTTAGCTGGGAAGGAATCCGTCCTTCTTTCAAAATCTTCTTGTCATGATAAACTGTGTACTAAATTCGAACGTGTATCAACCACGAAAGAACGTTTTCCTTCCACGAAAGTGAACACTGTTTTCAAGCAATGGTTCTGTGCACCTACCGGAAGGCAAAATTTGATATGTGTAACCTTCAGCTGACACGCATGTGGACTAGTGCATGGACTAGACCATTGTGGCATCAGGACTGTATGCCAGCTTTATTGGGGTTATTCATACTATTAAGTATTAGAGCATCACGTGATAAATCCAGTACCGTAGCCTGCGGGGGGGGGGGGGGCAAGGGGGGCAATTTTGGAAAAAAGAAAGAAAAAAGCTACTTTTTGAATACATAGCGATGCTATTAAAATCGTTATTTATGTGACGATTCCTAGCATGCGCGATTTCAATGGAAAGTGACTGTACACAGACTCCTCGCTAATATGTATCTTATATCGCTATTGTACAAAAATGTGTCGAGTTAAAAAATTGTAACTTTTTGCTGCAAATTAAAAATGATTTGCGCGGGAAAGTACAAAAGAAGTGCGCACATGCACTGTGCATTTTCTGCGAGTAACAGTAGTCTTGAAAGTCTCCTTCAATTGAAGATAGCAAGTCGCAATTATAATGTCAGCGAGTGAAACTCAAAAAAAGACCGAAAAAGTCGTTCAACGTGAGGTCGCCTGCTATGCTGCATGCAGTGACTCCGAAGATGCGCTCGATCTTATTTACATCTTGTTCCTTATATTAAAACATTTCATGCTGATAAAACGGCAGATCTCTTTTTGGAATATTTGGTGGCCCTGAAAAACTATTAAACTAGGTACGCACTTTAAGATCCACTATTTGAAGATATTTTTTTTCAATAATTGTGTTCGACG
The DNA here is from genome assembly GCF_964340395.1 of Glandiceps talaboti. Lineage (NCBI taxonomy): Eukaryota > Metazoa > Hemichordata > Enteropneusta > Spengelidae > Glandiceps > Glandiceps talaboti. The sequence goes on from NC_135566.1 coordinate 4,119,721, forward strand.
TTGTCTTTGGTTAAAATGTTGTTTGATATAATTATCTCATTGCACACTGACACTAGCGTTATTCCGCAATTCATTTTGAAGCGACAATTTGCTATGGAAAGAATATAATGACCCTGAATTTGTGAACAGAGCTGTACCTTCGACATCAAAATCCAAACTTCAATTTCCATTATAATGATAATGACAAGGAGAATTCACTGAGTTCACCTTGGGTTCCGACATAAACGAGGCCATAACAGTTTTGGGAGTTGGGTAAAGAAAATGATTATTTTGTTGTGTTACTTATTTGAGAAACATCGTCCATTTTTTTACTTTGAATGTGACATCTTTTCGACAACTACTTTGACAGATACGACATTAGGCCAGAAAAAATGAAAAAGCTGTTCAACCTACCCATATTATTTTTCTGGTGATGGGCAATATATCCTCATGCGGGCTTCGCATTTTTTTTCTTCAAAATTAAGGATATTTCTTTATATTTTCTGAATAGTACATGTAACAATATACATTTGAGTCTATTCCAAATTATATAATATCTTATACAGTGGTTTACTTGGCTCTGATGTTGCATACAAGCATGAATTGAGATTAAATATCCAATGTGCACTAAAAAGAATTGAACAAAAGTTTACGACCATCGGGCCACCAAAAGTCTGAAAGTCTTGAAATGTTTTGCTCTTTATTCGGGATTTTTTGGAATCAAATTAAACTTCTGGAGAAGTCATTTACCATGTGCACATCCGCATAATATCTTTCAGCTTTGCCACAACAAAATACACGTCCAGATAATATGTAATGCATAGCATAATTGTTTCAATTCTGTCTTTTTATTATGTCTATGGTTTGATATTTTATGCCTTTGACCTTTGGAGTTATCTCCTTCCAATGCATCATTGTACCATATAATTTTATATCTCCACTGTAGTGTAGGTGACAGAAGGGGTGGCTAAAATAATGCTTGAGTTTCAATTGGCGGGCTTAACATTTTTTGAGAAGAGAGGGTGAGAGGAACTACACCATTTGTTTAACCGTAAATTGTGTACATTTCCTAACTGTAGCTATGCAGACAAATTGCATGAGATAGTATCAAGATGACTGAATAAGTTCTATCTAAACTCGACCTGAAATATTTTGCTATCATTATACAATGTTTATGGTTTGTTTTATCCTTGTCAAGCATTGTGAAAAAATGAAATCGATCTGAGGCTACTTACCCAATGTGATGGGTTAGGTTACCTGTTGACGAGCATTTTTTATTTTTTCTGACCTTACATATGATATTTAATTGCGTATGCTAAAATATATATTATGTAAATTGCATGCAAATTTATGTAAACTAGCACTTTTCTAAATTTTAAATGCATGATTGCACCAAGACAAAGTTCTGCCCCCCCCCCCCCCCCCCTGGCAATTTGGTCAGGCTACGGCCCTGAAATCTGTTGTATATTATTTTGAACTGAATAACTAAATTATGTCTTAGAGGAAACGAAACGGACGAGTTCAAACTAGTCTTATGAATAGAGAATATAGAATTAAAAAAAATGAATACATATTCTGCCATAGACGAAGACAATTCTTTACCGAAGTATGATTGTATCCGTTCTAAGCACAACCCCACAGTCATTTGCAATTGTTAGCCAAGATTTCCCACAAGCTGAATTCACACTTGTTTGGCATAATTTTTGTGCTGCATATACAGTATATTCAAATTATACTCTTGGTATTCTACCTTCCTGAAGTAAACCTAACCATCACTTGCAATTGGCTGAACTCAAACCAGATATTAAGATATAACTTATAAACTATCCGGCGAGTCGATGTAATTTTTTTACATGTATAAAAGATGTCAGGGAAATCCCTACCAATTGTTCTAAATTATCTTGTGCTTCTTTAAAATGAGTTTTGGGTATTATTTTTGATTTTTAATTTATAAAAGACAATTTTACCATGGCTTCCTACTTGAAAGATCAATGTGAAACAACATATGCCAAATCCCTGTTTGTAACTCAATAAATTGCAAAAGGCTGATATATGTGTAGAATGTTTGTTATTGTACATAATTGCAATTTATTGAGTTACAAACACAGACTTGGCATATGTTATTTTACATTCATTTTTCAATTAGGAAGCCATGATAAAGTTGTTTTATAAATTAAAAATCAAAAATAAATACCCAAAACTCATCCATATGGCCACTTTAACTATTGTTACATAATATTACCTGTTACATATATATACATTAATTGTACCTAGTACCTATACTGTACCAGATAATCGTTCAATGGTCTGTTGAAACTCAATGTACTGAATAAATAGGTTGAATATTTTGATATTGCGATTTATATTTTAAACTTTAACAAGAAACAAAGGAAAGGAACAGAAAGAGGGAAATGGGGAAAAAACTCAGTTTTAATCCAGTAAAAACTTTTCACATTCTAAATCAACATGGTAGCCGCTTCCTGTGAACTCTAGAAGTGTGTTTAAATTTTCAAAAAAATAATCATTTATGTAGATAAATGTGGAAGCAAATACTTTAATAATGTTACTGAATGGAAAGACTACTGTGACTTTTGATATTTTCTCTGATTCATAGGCATAGAATTAATCATAATTTGTTTAAATTTTTTTCATCTAAACTGAGGCCTTCAGAAGTATGCGTGTTAACAGGAATTAAGATTTACCTGGAGCTAAAGCACAACATACAAGACAGTTTCAATATTTGAATGTAGCACCAAGTTTTCTTCTGGTCTAAGACATAATTATGTATCACTGCTTTAGGGATATGCTATATCCTGACTAAACAGCACAACTGTAACATTCATGTTAAAATTATTGCCTCCAAGTAATAGAAGATAGTGTATAGAGAATCTTTAGATCTTGTACCATATTGAAAATAATATGGTAATCATCACACTATGCAGTGAATTCAAGGACTAATAATCATGTTGACTTGTGAAAGACGTGACTGTAGATCCTTTGACTTTGCCGCAAAATGACAAAGAAAGTCTGAACACATTTTCTTCTACAACTTAGGAGGTAATAATTTTACATGAATTTCATAGTGTGCAGTTTTAAATATATCATTAATCATTCATGAAAAATTTATATGTAAATACATACACACTTCTAAAGTACATAATTACAAGTTAAACAAACAAACACTCAGTAGTTCTAGAGAAGTAGCTATTCAAAGTTTGCACAGTATGAAAAATATAGCCTAAATTCACTTCCCTGAGTTGGATATTTATCTAAAAACAGATGAATTCGGTAAAAACTTTCAAAAGAGTAAATAGAATTTGGTCACTAAAAGGTCACTTGTTAAAAATTCAATTTAACAGTGTTAACAATTCATAATATTGATTTACAAATATGATATATATGATATACAGTATATATGGTAAATATATGACCTGAGGATTCAAAAGCGCGAGTACATTTCAGTGGGTATGTTTCTTTTCTAAAAGTCACCAGTATCTCTAACATGACTACTAGTTTGTGTTTTAAAAAATTATAATAAGATTTACAATATATATATAATTCTATAGATGTCAATTTTCTGTCGACAAGACTAAATATCGTTATTATTATATTTCTGGATAATCTTAATTTCTTATGAATACATGCCTTAATATTTTCATATATAATTTGATAACACAAAACAGTTGTCAAGCAATTTATAATACATTCATATTCACTCTGCATTTCATCATAATCCTAAAAAACATTCTTAGACTTTATTCCCCAAAAGTTTTCTTCATTCAGCCAAGGAAAAATGAGTGACCTAAGGGGGCTTTGTCACTACGAGTTGCTAGAAGAGTAGTGACAACCCTTAGGTCATGAGTATTTTCTGGCTGAATGAAGAAAAATATTGGAGAATAACATCATTATACCAGCGTCAGTAATATTAAAGAAAATCGGGGAAAGTAATGACAATTTTGAATGTTTTGGCTCATATTTTGAACACAGCAGAACCAGTGACATAGACACACGTTGTCATGACATAGATGCACATTGTCATGACGTAGAATGAACTTGGTTCGTGCATGGTATAACTGTAATTGTCAAGAACACACTGCACAAACAAATTCTCCCTGGCAGACTGAGAGAACATGAAAGAGGCAAAAAATATCAACATATTCAAAAACCTGTAAAAAATCTTCTTTCGGCATATATAAGTAGCCAAGCGCGAAGTCAATACCTATAGTTTCATACTACTTCCTTCAATGTGTGTATTACACAATGACTGCACTTTATCACTCAACTTTTAACTGTTTGTCACTTTCACTATTGTATTTGTGACTATGTCCGTTTTTGTAGCTTTTCCCCTTTAATCTGAGTATTAGTATTTTTTGCCTGTATTTGGATTCATTTTATCCACTTTTAACATTTGTATTTATTACTGAGATGTTTGAAGGCCTCAATGGAAAGAACTAAATTACCTTATTACTAAAACACTTATTTTATCGTCTTTATTTTAAAACAATATATCCACTTTCATACAAACAGGCTACTATAATTATTTATTTACCATAAATATAATTTCTCTTTATGAAGTAAAGGGTAAGGATATTTTGTGAATTTACATTTATTTATAAAAACTTGGATGTTACTCAGGATAACATACACTTTCACTTGTCAGTATAGAGGTGGCATTGATCAGAACTTAAGTAACATTCAGTAACATGTCACCTCATCAAATACACCTTATTTCCACCTGAATTATGATCCAATAGTGTAATCCCCACATATCGTCTAAGGAGAAAGATATAAGCAAATATTTACCTATAATTTTAATACTGTAACTTTTGATTTTTAAAGGTTTATCATACCATGAATGAGACCGATAACTATTCATGTATGTTAAAAATATACTAAAAATTAAATCTACAGTTCTTCAAAAAATTCACGATCTAATTGCTACTATAGTTATTTTTAAGTAAAGCTTGAGGTATTTGTGGAGTACATGTGAAGTACACCTGGACTTCAGATACACTTCAAGTGGATGACATGTGGACAACATGTGAACTACATGTTGACTACACGTGGACTTCATGTGGATGACATTTGAACAACATGTGGACCACACATAGACTTCATTCGAACTACAGTTGGGCTACTTGTGGACCACATGTGTACTACATGTGGATGACATGATGAAAGGTTCTTCAAAATCTTGATGTATCTCTTCCCCATAAGAATGTTTTCGTCCAGTCCATTGGTACTTGCATCCTAAGTCTCCAACTGCCAAGACGAGTCAGATAGGCTGATCTCCAGAGGACCCAGGAATGAAAACCTAATAGCAAACAAGAAAGATAGCATAAAGCAAACATAGTGAGTGATTGAGTGCCACAGCATTGTGTGAATGAGTAAGTAAGTAAGTGAGTGAGTGAGTGAGTGAGTGAGTGAGTGAGTGAGTGAGTGAGTGAGTGAGTGAATATTTAATAGTATAGAAAGATGGAATGGTGCAATTGGTTTTATATTAGTTGTAATTTGCATTTTACTTTCTTTATAGACTTTACTAAATAACATTCCTTGCCCACTGTCCTTTCATTTCCTCTGATTTCTTTATAAAGATGATTGTTTTATTTGAAGGTAACAAGCACTAAGAGTCATGAGTATTTATGTTCTGTTACATGTGCATGTCCGCTGACTCCAATGAGATAAATTGTCTCCATGGCAAGGACCTCCACTGAGCAATAAACATGCAAGCAAACAGCAATCCCACATAACTCAAATCATCAAATAATGATAGAGTAATTGTAATATATTAAGTAATCAGGGGGGAAATGAATGGATATTGGGCAATTCACTTTATGAAGAAAATAAAATGTAAATTACAATTAACACAGATAATAGTCCTCCTTTTACATTTATTCCTAAACAGTTCAAATGACAAATTACAAAAAAATGCTTCATAAAGTGCCTCATCCATGATTTTACTGATAATAACTTCTTGAAAAAGCTCCAACTGAGGTCTGAAAGTAGTTGAAGATTCCAGTCATATTTGTATTCATTTACTACTGTAAAATCATTTAAATAATTAATTATAAGAATTTATTTCATAAGAATGGGGTCACAGCCCATCATTTGACGAAAAACGAGGATAATACTGTAACTTTTCAAACACAATGATAAAATAACTTTAGAAATCACAAAGATGTCATCGTGTCTTCTCTCTGAGTAAAAATGCTTTTAATACAAAAATAGACAAATGAAAAAGTGTAAGTTGATTCTGGTCGAAAGTAAGGTTATTACTTTTTCTCGTGCTGGATACTGTATAAAATAATTTAAAATCATTAAATGACATACTAAAAATCCAAAGTTTACAAAAATGCCTTTATTTCTTGGACTGACATTACCCTTTTATAACACGATAGAAAAAGGCAACATACCTTGTGCTTTGACTGCAGGAGTGTCTGCCAACCCTTCATATTTGCCGATGTATGCTAACATACCGGTATGTTGATATTTAAAAGGTTCATTTGAATTACTGCTCAGTGATTTGGCGAGATACCGTCCTTGTCGCTCAGCAACCTATCAGGGTTAAACATTTGAAATAAGAGAGTTTAACTTTATGGATAATTTTTATATTTGTCAAGACAAACAGATTAGGGAAAAAATGATGTCATCACCAGAGGTTTTCCCATAAACCCTTGCAGGAATGATGGCATCACTAGAGGTTTTCCCATGAACCTTTGCAGGAAATCTCCAAGATGGCTGAACACATGTCAAGTGCAGTAGGGCTTCTTTATAACATTTCAAAGTTGAGTAAGTTACTGAGGTGGTATTGAATCACACAAAATCATATGTTAGTTGATAACAATAATCATTACAAGTGTAGTAAAGGCAGAAATAAGTCTGAATAGACTTTCCCCTTTAAGCTGTGAACTATTAAACTGGGAGGTTACCTGAGCAGTGGTTGCCAATGCATTGTTTTCAATATCAGCACAGTCACCAAGTGCATAAACAGAACCATCGGGTACACCTTGAACTCTGAGATGTCTGTCTGTTAGTAATTGACCTTGGCGATTCTTCGGTAGGTCTAAACTTTTAATGAAGGCCCTGAAACATAACATTGTTATTAACATAAATGTAAGAAAGATGGTAAATAAAGCCAAGTATTTTATTGAACATTAACATGATAACATTACTTACAATAAACATCTATCATGCTTTTGACGATTGCATTGACTGATTTAACATCACCTTAGCCTCCACATTGACCTTTGACATAACTCTAAAACTACCTTATTGACCCTTCACCTTTACATTCATGCTGATATCAGTGGAAATGACACAACAGTAGTAAAGTATTCGTATTGTTTTGATCTGAAATAAATTTTGGAGACCATTGAAAATTAGGAACATAGTGCCAATGGCACTGTAACACAACTGACAATAAAAGCCAGGCAATAAAATGTAGCAATGTTAGTTGGCAAACCAGATGATAAAATGTAGCAATGTTAGTAAGATTTTGGGCAAGTCTAGTCAGATAATAAAATGTAGCAACGTTGGTAAGATTTTTGGCAAGCCAATAATGACAATGTTGCATGAACCAGATGATGTTCTGTTTGAGGTTAGCTGGCGCACACACACACACACACGCACGCACGCACGCACGCACATGCACACACATGCACACACACATACACACACACATACATACATGCACACACACACACACACCACACACACACACACACACACACACACATACATACATACATACATACTGCACTTTACCTAGTTCGGTTGCGCTAAAAGTTACGATTCAGTAACCAAGTGATAAGATATATTCTCACCTTGGAGCTAGTCCTGTGGACCATACAATTAAACCAGCTGGTAGGAAACTACCATCTACTAACTTCACACCATCTGGACAGACCTCTAAAGTAAGAAGTAATCATACAGTGAACAAAGGTCACTACTTTTAAATAAATTTTGTAATACTCATTCTTTACACATTCATTTATTCATTTTCCCAACAAACTTTACTTTAAATGTAATAATAATGTTATATTGGTTTTTATATATCGCTTTCCCACTTTGCTTTCCCTTGGCACAGATCTATAGCAGCACAATGGCCCTTTATACTTCCTCAACTCCCTGGGGAGCATAGTCCATTGAAACCTTTATAAGCGAATAGGATTAAAGCATTCACATTGCAACCTTTATCCTACCAGGTCCCCAATTATACAGCTGGGTTGACTGTGCCCCTAGATTACCAAAAATCGTTCATTTTCTACATTGTTACCTGTTACAGTAGACTGTAAAAGTCTCATTTTATCTCGCTGACTTATTTTCTTTTCAGCATAACTCTGTAATCGTTGGTCAAAACTTGCAAGTATTTTGTTTCCTTCCACTAAGGTCACACCAATGTAGTCTATCTCCTCTTTGTATATCCGAGAAACATCCTGTAATGTAAAATAAAATAGTAATAATAATGTGACTTCTTCTATAGCAATTTCCAATACACTTAGACAGTTCAAAGAACTTCACAATTATTACCCCTGGTGGAGATCAATAACAGCACAATTTTCTCAACTCCCTGTGGAGTATACAATCCTGCACCTGCAGCCGTTGAGGCACATGGGATTAAAGTACAGTAAAACCAGGCTCCTGATTATACATACAGGTGGGTTGACTGGAGCACACGGGTAGTTCAAATCTTGCCCAACAAAACAAACCGCAGCGGCAAGACTTTAATTTTAACCAACATCCTTCAGATTCCAAGCCAGCCACTCTTAACAATACATCCACCATGACTACACATCTATGTGTATAAATGAGAGGCTAGGTTGAGCAATCAATTTTGAAACTGGTGGTCCTGAACTAGTGATTAAAAAATCTAGTGATTCTGCTGTCAGATCTGGTGGTCCTCCTGATTTTTAGAATGATAAAGTTTGAACATTAATTTTTTTTCACGCAATTTAAGTACAGCATGTACCTGTGTAAGTAACATTTTTAAGGGACATGTTCTGGAACTTGTGTGTATTTTTTATTCATTTTTGTTTTAAAATACATCTTTTTATTCATAGCTCCAACTCAAATGGTACAGGCAATTGCATTAATTTGAATTATAAATATCAACTTTCCTACTAACAAAAGTTCAAGGTGTTCATTTTCATTTCACAAATATTTGAATAACTGTCTTTCTTAAAAAACATACCTCCTTGACAAAGTCATAGAGTTCAGCACCAAATTCTACCCCAGTAGGTCCTCCTCCAACTATTACTACATTCAGTAACTGTCGTCTTTTTTCTTCACTCACACCAGGTTGTAAGGCCAACTCAAAATTATCCAAAATTCTATTACGAATTTTACGTGCATCACTTAACTCCTAAAAAAAAAAAAAAAAAAAAAGTTCAGAAAAGAACTCAACAAAGGAAAGATATTCTCATTATGTAGATGTATTGGAAAAGACTGCAATTAAACCTTGCTCAAGTCCATGGCAAATCAACACAAACTAAAACTCTTTTTGCAAAATGTTAATATAAGTTATCAATGGATGGAGGTATAATTACACTCACAATAGGGTGGCATCTCTGATATATGACAGTTCCAATAATGGCTGCACATTCAACCTCATCTTGACAGTGTTCATATCGGTACTATCTTCATTACAGGGAAATACTGTATCCCTATAAGCAAGGCACTGCCTATCAAACCACTAGTGTAATCTACTTCATGCAACAACTACGTGTTAGTTTGTTATCTTTGTTGCAAACAGTTTGCTTTCCATCCCCGAGTATTTTCTTATTAAGTTTTATGAAGTCAGTATTAAGACAAAAAGACACTGACACTATCTAGTTAGTAGAGTTAAATCTTAGGGAAAAAAAGAGTTGAAATCTACTGGAAACGGTGTCTGAGACATATTTTACCTTGAGAAAGAATGCATGCTCTTCCACGCCTGGTACGCCAAAAGTACTAGGCAAGGCACCCACACCAATAACTAATTTATCATATGGAATGTCATAAATATTGTCAGCTGATATCACACTTTGGCACTTTATAACCTGCAGGTAAAGATAAATTTGTACACAACAATCAAAATGAATCTAAATGGAAATTAAAATATCAGTTTATAATCTGCGGTAAGAGAGCTCATTTGAACATAACAGTATATTTATTTTCCTGAAACTTAAATGTATGTGAACTATATATTTCCAGTGACAGCTGTGATAGCATTGATTCTGCCTTCCTGTCTCGATTCAAAATTTTATCAATAATGATTGCCATGGTTATTACTAAATCTGTGGGAACTTGATGTTTGGGTGGGGATGAAAGCTTGAAATTTCAGGAGAGGAGATGCACTACTCCAAGAAATAAAGGTATTTTCATAAACTTTAGGTTCTGGAGAGTCATTTCATGATTTCACATGACATGTCGATTGCCAAACATCAATTGAAACTCTGTGATGTCTCCTTATCTTTCACTGACACACCAGTTTATGGTATTACTTATAGATAAAATTGACATGTAATTAACATACACATTGTCCGATTACTGAATATATTGTTAAAAATTTCATATGTTTTAACTTGTTTCAGAACAAAATACATGTAAATCAAGCCTAAATAAATTATTTTTGTTAAGAGTGAGAAATCAGAAAAGTCTTTACCTTCTTGTTGGTATCAAGTTCAATGGCATGGGAAGAATGAAAATGGTCCGTTTTCCTGAAACCTGTGTTACGTATTGGTTCTATGATACTCCTAAAATGTAATAGATTTCTATGATGTATACAAAGTATCAACAACAATGCAATTTTTTTACCGCCGTGAAAGTGAAATCGCCAATAGATGTATACCAAAACACCAAATATTAGTCCATGGGTGGCTTTTTTGATGGGTGAATTTTCAGAAAAATCCAGTACCTTCAGCATTGCAGCACAGCTGACCGTACCGATTTTCATGTTGTTACTGTATATGGTAAATATAACAGTTTTTCACGATTTCCGATATTGCAGTTGTGTATGATTATATTGCCTCATTCCCAGACAAAGATGGCTGCGGGTCATTAAAATACTGGAACACTCTGATATTTTGTTACACTGTTGAGTGATGAAATTAAGTTTTTGTTGCAATCTACCAATAATCATCCTTGTTTTATTGCTATGAATGTGGCCATGGTTGCTATGGATTTTTATTCCTGTTTTGCATGCAAAGATGTTTAGTAACATGCAAATCTACAACCCATAGCACCTGAGTAATGCAGTTCATTCCACTTTGCGCCACAATTGTTTATAGTGTTCATATTAAATTGAAAGTATACTGTTTCAATCGCTGTAATTATAAGCCCAGTATATGGTGTCTCTCAATGTAATCAATCGGTAAACAATATTACCATTTCAAAACAAGTAGTCATTGACTTGGGTGCTATGGGTTGTAAACGAGTGTGGTCCACCTTGAAATCACTTTATTTGGGTATTATGGGCTGTAAATGAGAGTGGTACACTTTATTTGGGTATTATGGGCTGTAAATGAGTATGCACTCAGTGGAATCACTTTGCTTTGGTGTTAGAGGTTAGAGGTTATACTAGTAAATCTTGGTTTGTATCTTGAAAGTAACAAGACGACAAATACTAACGTTGCATAGTTTACAACTCTTCTCACCTGAATTCCAATGTTCCAACAGTTGTACTGGCCAACAGTGGAGTAAACAGGAAATGGTTCCTCGGACTAACAACTATAACATCATACAATGACTTGTTGATATTTTTAAGAACGCTGTAACTGCCCCAACCACTGCCTAGAATAACTACCTGTTGCCTGCCTTTTGTGCTGAGATACCGAACACCATATCGCCATCTTGCAAGTTGTAACAGGCTCCTAGAATTCATGTCTCACTGTGTGTAAAGTGAAAACATGTACTGGTATCTGTGAAAATAAAAAAATGAAAAAGATAACGACACAAATTGTTACAAGAAAAGGCAAGCCAGGCTTATTTCTGCCTATTTCATTTAACTAGGTGACTTTTAATATGTATGTCATTTTTTTCACACAAAACCGAATATATCAAAGTGTTGGGACTTTGAATTGCCTTTTTTTTTGCAAAGAATATCAGGAAAATTTAACAATCTTCTAATTTCAAGGTTTTCAAGAACCCAAATCATCTGTGTATTGATGAAATGCTTCACACTGTTACTGAAGCTTGAAAATAGAAATATATGGATGGTTTTAGACTGTAAGATAGGTTGTGTCACTCTGCCCTCACCAGCCTCCCCTCTCCCCTCCTCAGGGTGGGGTTGACCAATGTGTGAGGGCCTCCCCATCATGGCATACCTTACAGATTTAGATTAGAATGGTTTCAATTCATATACTAGTATATTATTAATGAAACTTAACGTCAGATGATTTTAATCTCAAAAACAATACTTGTGAATTTGAAGGCAGCCATTTTTCTATTTGTCATTGTAAATTCATAATCATAAACAAATTTAAAGGAATACTCAGATACCAAATAAGTGAAATGAAAGCTGGTGAGCAGCACAGCATCATGGAAAGGGAAGTGATGGGGTTCAGTGACAATCTGAGATGGGTACTTTCTGACAGTGAATGCAATACTACATGTAATAATGTGACTGTCTCAACAAAAAAGAGGACCCAAGTTGTTGCGATCATTAATACATCCATGTTGCGATGAACAAGAATGAAAAAAGTTACGTAATCACAATAACGACCAAACATACATACCTTTGAGTTTAATACTAAGTTACTAGTTACTTTATCAGATGATTGAGCTCGAGCTTGCTGAAAACAGTGACACGATCTTATACGAACGTCTCTAGAATTTAGAAAATAAAGATCATAGCATGACAATTTTCACTGCCCACGATGTCTCAAGTCGAAAATAACTCATCAGCTGTGAGTAGACACTAAATGAAAGTCAGTACTACGCCTTGTATTGGTGGATCCGAGTGGTATGGTTTATTTACATTGGTATTGTCGCGTCGGCTGCTTCAGACATCCAAGCAACCTCTTCCGGGTTTCGCTTGATGACCTTTGAACTCAACATGACTAATGACGACACACATTTGGACGCCATATTTTCGTGACGTTCATCACACTCCATACGCAAATTGTCCACAAAACAGGATTTTACCGGGAAATTCATTTGTCTAGGACCTACAGCTGTAGACGATGAACACATTTATGGTGAGTAGTAAATGGAATTATTAAATTGACTGAAATTTTCCTCACAATTTTATGTAATTTTATTGCAACTTGCGACAGTCTTTGAGATTGCCTAAAAATTTCATATTTGCGCATTTGCAAGGCATTTGTTCCAGGTGCTATGCAAGTTTTATGCTAGAATATTTGTTATTTGAACACCTGACTATCATCTTGTCTTTACGGGCAAAGTTTCGAGCTATTGTGTTAGACACTGTGCTCACAAAAACGATGTCAACAGTCGAAACCTTTGTGCGTCTGCACAGACAACAGCAGGGCATCGATGGTTTATGTCAGTTAACAACTCATGAATGAAACAAAGGTTATGTTAAGTACGCCTGTGGCGGCGCTATACTCCACTAGCTCTTCTCACGAATGCTGAGAACGTGAACAATTTCAGCTAGAAATTTATTTATTTGAAAATTTGCCAGTTCCACTGATATATTTCAGTAAGGAGGAGACCAACTTCTACCTGTTTGAAGTTTTATGAACACACTGTAATAGAAAAATGGTGAACACTACTGTCACTGTCAGTTCTTGAACACAGTGTTCAGATAAATACCAACTCGTCCATGCATAATCGTCAACATTTTCCAGAGAATTTTGTCATGTTGTCATGGTTAAGCATTCATATAAATGATCAGGTGACACAAAAGCTTTGATTTAACATTAATTTTGTTGTGTTGGTTTTGAGAATGCTGATAACAGCAATCAGAAAATTTCATGTCACAAACTTCTGAAGTTGTCAGTATTTTTAAGCAAAGTGAAAATGTTAAAATCACTAAATATGATTTGGTTCATTGACATTTAAATCTATATTATCACACTAATAGATTTCTCTCAGTTCTCATCTAATATTAGATGACTTGTCACATTTTAAATTAAATTTGGGAGTTTTTAAATGTAAATGTAAATATGAAATGTATCTGGAGCAGAGAAGAGTATCGGATATTGGACAGCATATATCTTTATGCGTACAGACTGTGATCAAAATCAAAAGTAGGACAGTAGCCATGATAATTTCTTTTGCAAAAACAACCAACTTTAATGTAATAAGTAATCTCAAATATAACATGGAACAATTCTCATTACAGGCACATCCCAGTGTGCGTATGAAAGGATCTGAGAACACATGGAACCCTAAACAATGTAGAGATTTGAACTGTCCACAGAACTCCAAGGGTATTCATATGCACTGCCCTTTCTGTGTCAAGACAGAGTCCTATCATGACCCAGTTATATTGCGTGCTCACTTCAGGGTCAAACATGTTGACAAGGGTTTAGATTTTGCAGGTATGTATAAATTTGTGTGATATTTTTTACTGACAGTGACAGACTACATTTGACTTGCACAACCATGATTTTGATATGATCCTGCTTGAAGTTTTTTGTGTACAAACAAATACCCCCAAATACCAAGATGAATGTGTATGGCGAAAGGAAACCCCTGACATTAATGCAAATACCCAGAGTATAGTACGTCACATTTGCACTCACACACCACCAGTGTTCTCTCATGTTATTGATGCATACTGTCTGCTTTTCTCCGAAGGTTTAAAAGTTCTGCGATGTTGTGAATCATGTGATATCATTGGTGCTATCAAAGGAGAGAAGAAGTTCAAAGGAGCTCATTGGCACTGCTACAGATGCCGTAATGGTTTCAACAGAAGAGACGAAGCCTTGAAACATTTCAGAACACATTTCAGAAACCCACATACCACATTTCAGATTCAAATTGCACAGGTAGGGTCAAATCACACATATCAGTGATATACCATACAACTAGGCAGATTGATACACTCTGAATGATTTGGTTATGGTATTTCATGCGTAGTGATATAAGAAGGATCCTTTGTCATACCACAGAAATGCAACAGTGTTAGTACAAAATTTTCATCAAGATGATAAAATGTAGCAATATTCTTAAAAAACGTTTCCTCAGGTCGGTAAAACAGTAATAAAAGTGTTCTTGTACCACAACCGAGAGTTCTAATTACTTATGAGTAACATTTCGCCTGTTCAGGTCAAACTTTGTCAAAATGTCCATTTGCTGGTTTTACTGCTAGGTGACATAGTGAGTGATGATGTGATCGGAGAGAGGATGTACTTGGTTTGCCTCTCGTCTCTGTTAGTGATGTTTCCCCCTTGTCCTCTGATGTGGAGAGATTCTCTAATTTGCCTGGATAATAACCTGGCCTGTGCTCTGTTCATGATATTCGCAAAGTTCCAATTGATTACTGCAAATGGACGGTTTGACAAGCCTGTCAACCTGAATAGCGAAACATTACTTGTAACTAATTAGAACCCTTGGTTGGGATACAGGAACTAATCATTGCTGCAGCAATATTACTTTTTTAGGAGTAAGCTATTTGTTGAACCAAACAAAAATATAACATGTCAATTATTGACAATATGATATTTATTGAACCATTTATTGTTTCAGGAGAAGTTATTTCAATTGAAATCCAGCTTTGTTTCAAGAAAAATAATTTTAATTGTAAATCATCTTGTCTCACCCTAGGATGTTAGCAGTCCTGATGCCTGGGACTGTTCACATGCCAATAGTGCTGGTATAATAGCCTGTAACCCAACCACTATTACAGTACCTGCACACGTCACTGAAGAAATCACCATCCACCCTGTGTTGACAGAGGCTGTCATGACGACTGCACCCAGCGGTGGAAGTGATTCTGAAGTTGGAGGTCTGACGAAAGCTGCAGATTCAGCTACAATATCAGCCAATGGTTTTACAGTTGCAGCTACAGAGACTGTCAATTCAGGTTTGTCATACATATAATATGTAGCTTTGAGGCTTTCATTAAAACTGCAACATTGTAACTGAACTATTATTTTCTTTCAATCAGAAAAGCAACAATGTTTTCACTAAAATTGTTTAAAATACTAATAATTAAACATTGTACATGTTTCTGACTCCAGAGGGTGCTGGTCAAGCTGTAATTTTGATAGAAAGTGTTGCTGGCGAGGAGGGTAGTTCAGCAGAAGAAACAACTGTGTATCATACAGTAAATGACGAGGACACATTCAGAAAAGAAAACATGGACCAAAAACTAGAACTTGAGAAACAGCTGGCTCAATTCCAGGACCAAAATGCTCAACTTCAACATGACAAGACCCAAACAGAAAAAC
This sequence comes from Glandiceps talaboti, assembly GCF_964340395.1. Lineage (NCBI taxonomy): Eukaryota > Metazoa > Hemichordata > Enteropneusta > Spengelidae > Glandiceps > Glandiceps talaboti. The sequence continues at coordinate 4,136,037 of NC_135566.1, forward strand.
AATTGAAGGCAGAAATACAGAAATTACGAGACCAGGTAAGCTAAAGTAGTCTTTGCCCCGCCCCCCTCAAAAAATAATGTACAATTTCTGGAAAATCCTGCATGAATAATGATCTGAGGAACTATCCTGTAGAGAGCGATGAATAAGTAGCGTGGTCATTGAATGTTTTGTGTCAGAGGCATTTTGATATTTAGAATTCTCAAAGTGAGGTTAAATTACAAATTTGTTAAAATTGACCAAACAACATTTAAAGTTAGAGTTAAAGTTTAAACAAAGTTGGTTGATACTACATCGGACCAAGTCAGAGAAACATTTAGAGTCAAGCACATTATCAGTAGTTCTTTCTTGCACTTATGTGGCCCTGTTTATTTTTTGTATTGGCCACTGCAAAGTCATTGAAAGTGTTCAGAATTTTCAAACCACTAATTCAAACTGTTTTACTGGTACTTCAGGAAACTCCTTGCAATAAAATGTTACAAATTATTAGTCACAAAATAATGAAAAATTGTAAATACATGACAACAAAATGTCCTGTCATGATGGTATGTCAAATTGCAGGCAGTTTTGAAATGTACCTCTGTTGATAAAATAGGCAGTGTACGAAATGTCCGTTTGTAAATTTCAACTTCAGTGACAGACTTCCACTTTTGTACTGGTATCAACCCAGATTGTGAACACTGGGTGTAAATTTAAAGTTTATTTCAAATGTGGTATATTTATTTGAGAGCTATTATTTTATAATTCTCAATCTGTTTTTCACAGGTACAACATTTGAGCAGTGCTAATACAGTACTGCAACAACAGCTTCAAAGTCTACAAAACTCCACATTACAGCGTCTATCAATTGACAACCAGGCTGACCTACAACAATTGTTGGGTCACCTTGAACAAGAACACAGCAACCTTCTCCAACACCACTTAGCGCAACTACGACAATACTGTTTCAGTAATATATCGCGAGACAACACTGATCAGATCACACACGTTCCGATCTATGAAAGCAACTCGTCACAAGACGAAACTATTCAGCAAATTGTCGTGACCACACAGGCGGCAAACAGTGATGAAATGAACACAGAGACTATTACAACAACAGCTTTAGGTGAAATGTGTAGAGAAACGACACACGATAGTGATGATATTGTTATTACGCATACAAATGGACATTATGTCGTGAAAGAAGGAGCTAAGACTGTGAAGGGAGGGATGCCTGAACTTGTCATTGTGGAGGTCAAGGACAGAGAGGATACAAATGATAACACAGAGTCAGCTAGCCCAAAAAGGAAAAGTGATTTTGATGGTGAAGATTCACCGGACGCAAAACGAAAAAAGTAGATCGCAAACCAAAAAATTAAAAGTGATTTTGACAATGAAATGTCTCTGGACACAAAATGCGAAAAGTAGATATTTATAAAGAAAATGTAGCAATCAACTACACAGACTCATATATATATATAGATAAAATCTATCCAGCAGAGCTTATATTAAACAGCTGCAATGTTTTCCGTTATACTAAGTCTACTAGAACACTTTATGTCCAATTTTGACTACTTATTTCGTGTACGCATTATTTTGTAATAAAGGTATTCATTATTCATATATTACATTGAATATTGACTCTTAAAAAAAATGTATAAATTCATTATTGGATGAGAGCTTGAATAAAAGTCTAGATACCTACTGAGTCTCTGAAGTATCTTTTTTTGTTTACAATTGGAATCAGTGGAGTAGCAACAAATCATTGTCTGGCTCAACAAAAATAGTCCCATCAGTGCTACATTCTATTGTCTGACTCAACAAAAATAGTCCCATCAGTGCTACATTCTATTGTCTGACTGGTTAACAGTGCTACATTCTACGGTCTGATGCAACAAAAATCTGGCAACAGTGCTACATTCTATTGTCTGACTCAACAAAATCTTACCAGCATTGCTATATTTCATTGTCTGACTACAAAATAGTGCCAACATTGCTACATTTCATTGTCTGACTCAACAAAAATCTGGCTAACTGCTACATTCTATCGTCTGGCTCCACAAAATCTTACTAACATTGCTACATTTCATTGTCTGACTCAATGAAAGTCTTACCAACACTGCCACATTTTATCATCTGACTCCACAAGACCTTACCAACATTGCTACATTTCATTGACTTTAAAAAAATTGATAAACACTGCCGAATTTCAAATTCTGGCATGACCGAAATCTTACCAATATTTAATACTATATTTTCTTTGTGTATATAAAGCTACCTTTATCTTAGCAGACTACTGTAACACTTTTTTAAAAAAATTATTTTTTCAGGGCGAGTGGATTTAAAAAATGTAACAATTGTACCTCAGGTTTTTTGTGCCAAATGATAACATGTAGCAATGTTAGTAATATTTTTGTTGAGACAATGTTAGTAAAATATCTGTCAAGCCAGACTATAAAATGTAGCAATATCAGTAAGATTTTGAGATGGTTTGTGTCTGCTCAACTGGTTTCCATTTAAAAACCAACAGGATTTTGATGACTAAAGTAATTTAGCACTTTTTTCTCAAAGTGTTGTCTGGCAATAAAGTCGCATACTAGTATGGATGTATGTTGATCAATCACAAGACAATTTCTTTCCTCCAATGAAATTAACTGACTCAACAATACATTACTTTCGCTTCCTCTGTTGTTTCCTTTGAAACAGGAAATTAGATTTGTTGTACAAAATGTTTTAGCTTTCAGGAAATTTATGCTTTAATACTTTCCCCAAGGTCAGGGTCGTGTCAATTTCATGCCATTTAGCTATTGTACAAGCCAATGTTATATGAGTAACTCGAAGAATAATTCTTATTACAATAAGTAAGTGTACAAGCATGACTCCGCTGAAACCCTTCGAAACAGGAAAGACAAGATTTCTCTTGGGGTTCACATTTATTATTTTGCAGTATGGCTAAATCTGACTACAACATGTAGAACAGTCAGGAACATCCCTCAATTGGGATAAACGTTTTTCCAAATCAGGATGAAAACATACAGTGTACTACTGTATTTACAAATGACATTGTTGACAGTTATTGGTTTCAGATAAAATACTCTGCAAACAAGTGTACTGAAAAAATTAACCCAGGACAATCAGACTTATTTCTGGCTTTTTTTATGGGTCCATTGAGAGTAGAAAGCATGTATACCTATTTATATATGTGCTATGCACATGTATATATGACTGATATAGCAATTGCCATTGATATTAGATATGATTGCATTTTGAGGTCGTGTATTACATTACTCATAGTCCAAGCTATACTGAAAACTGACACCGAGTATATCACATATAGAGGGCGCTATCACAGTCTGGAAATTGTGTCGAAAATCTTCGATACTCTGTTACATTGACGTATTCTATTGCCATGGATTCTTTTCTAGTATTAAAGTGTGAAGACTTTTGTTCACTATTTATTTCAAAATCAAAGACAATTTTTATCATTCAGTCAAAAATTAATATATGTTGTTCCAGTATTTAAGTATCAGAAAACAACTATTCTGACTGCATCAAGTGTTAAGCTCACAGTCACTTGTGAGCTAATATTCTATTCAAGGATGTACGGGTTGTATGTGTGATGGTATTTTTTGAATATTTGTAAATACTTAACACCTAAAAAAATTGTTTGGTTCCGGTTACACAACGGTTTCACTTTTTTTATGTATTTGAGAAACAAATCAATAAAATTGCGAAAAGTCTTGTGAGAAATAGTGGATGTGGAAACTGACATCAACTTAAAAAGACAATATAAAACTGTTCTCCCAATCTGTAATGGCTGTACATCTGATGAGAAGAAACCAATAATACAGCGACCATATGGTAAACAACGGAAAAAATAACTACTTTAACTAGACACTCAAAAATATTTTTTAGAAATCTACTTACTCTAAAATTGAGCATAATCGGAACCACACAATTTGTTTTTAGTTATTAAATAACATCATTATTTTGTACTATGACCATCCTTGAATAGAATATTAGCTGACTAGTGACTATCAACTGTCTGATCTATCGGTGGTTTCTTGGGAAAAAACTGCCAGTACATGTATGTGCCACCCCATTAGATTAATTTGGCTTTTTTAATAAAACAATTTTTTCCTCTCTCTACAGCTGATAATGGGTGACTTGGTTGGGTACCATTTCCTTGAGGGACAACTTGCTGGTAGGTATACTAAGTATATCCTATTCCATTGTATGAAATCACATGATTACCTTTCATGTATTATTTATTGATCTATAATATTTGATTGTGTATCCTAGAAAATTCAATCAACAAGCTGTGTTTTTTTTTTACTTCAACTGCAGTGTATATGGGAAAGTATTCATTTGAAAATAGATAAGAGTTTAGAGTTTGAAAATATATGAATAAGAGTTTGAAAATAGATGAATAAGAGTTTGAAAATAGATGAATAAGAGTTTGAAAATAGATGAATAAGAGTTTGAAAATAGATGAATAAGAGTTTGAAAATAGATGAATAAGAGTTTCAAAAATGTGACAAGATATAAAAATTATTGTACCATGAATAAGCCAAGCTATTGCCTTTGAACAGAAAATGTCGATTATACATACCTTAGTTCTCCTACATCATGACAACCTATGTATATGTCACTGGTTTTGCAGCGCTCAAAATATGAGTCAAAATGTTCTAAATCATAATTATTTCATAATTTATGCTTGAGGAGGTACAATCATATTATTCTCCAATAATTTTCTTCATTTAGCTGCAAAATACTTGTGGTCAAAGGGTTTTGTCACTACGAGTCTCACGACTCATAGTGGAAAGGCCCCTTAGGCTTACATCACTTGTATATTCCTTGGCTGAAGAAAGGAAAATTTGGGGAATAATATCTAATAATATGATATATGATTTAACTCCTTTTCTTGTTAGTCTTTTCTTGACCAATACAAAGACATTTAAAGATAGGGAAAAACAATTATTTCATCACTTGGGTTTTTCCAATAAACCTTTGAAGGAAATTTCCAGGATTTACGTTGTTAAAAAATTAAAAAGTTGATTAAGCTACCAAGGTGATATTTTATCACAGCAAATATATGCAAATTGATAGCAGTAACCAGTACAGATGTATTTAAGGCAGAAATAAGTCTGACTGGACTTTTCCTATAAGTTGACAGCAGCAATCAATACAAGTGTACTAAAGGCAGAAATAAGTCTGACTGGACTTTTCCTTTAAGTTAATAGCAGTAATCAATACAAGTGTACTAAAGGCAGAAATAAGTTTGACTGGACTTTTCCTTTAAGTTGATAGCAGTAATCAATACAGATGTACTAAAGGCAGAAATAAGTATGACTGGACTTTTCCTTTAAGTTGATAGCAGTAATCAATACAAGTGTACTAGAGGTAGAAATAAGTATGACTGGACTTTTCCTTTAAGTTGATAGCAGTAATCAATACAAGTGTACTAGAGGTAGAAATAAGTATGACTGGACTTTTCCTTTAAGTTGATAGCAGTAATCAATACAAGTGTACTAAAGGCAAAATGACTCTTCCTGGACTTTACCTTGAAAACCAGGTGTGTAATTAACACAACAATTTTGAAGTAAATTATTAAACCATTTTACATTCCACAGTGAGAAGTTATTTCCAGTCATTGCAATATTAATAGGTAGTGGAGATCTTAACTTACTTCTTTGTCATGTTTCATTCTAATGGATGGTTCTACTGAACATTAGCATAAAGTGGCCTTGTGGCTTTTTTTTGTAATGATCATTCTTCAGAGATAAAATGATAGATTTTTATTTCCAAATGGTTTCAAAACAGTATAAAATGGAGGAGGCTGGAGTTTAATTCTTCATAATATGTCAAATCAATATGGTTCAAATAGCATAACCTTGTGGTGACTGAATAGGCTGACATATGTTGTACGAACCACATTAACTAAATAGTGATTAATTTTCAATATAACTTCAAAAAATGTTCACAAAAACGAGCAAAATATTTAGTTCAATGTAATTTAGCTCTTCATGTAGTATATGATAAAAATCTATAGCCTAGATATGGGACAGTTAACAGGTTAGCTCCCACAATCAGCAGGCCCATCTCCATATTACATCAGTCTGCTAAGCTATATCCGGGCTGTACAGATTATGGTTACAGCCATTTTAATCAGCTAGTACCTTACTTGTTGAATACAGGAGATTTTGTCTTACCTTGCAAATACTATTAAATGGTGTATCAAGATCAGTGAGACTTGCCAGGTTTCAATTTGAGATAGACACAATACAGATACTACACAAGCATCCCTTACATAGTGTCTGCTCTGTATTTTGTTAATGATAGCATATACAAATACAAATGTAGCAGAAAACAGCAGACGCTGTGTAAGGGATGTTTGTGTGTTATCTTTATTGTCTATCTCAATACAAAACCTTGTGAACAGTTTCACTGATCTTCATACATGGCATAACAGCATTCGCAAGCTAAGATGAAATCTTCTGTAAAGACTTTTCCTGCTCACCAGTAGAAAGTGTGTTGTACAAGTATTCATTCATAACGATTCATGGCAGAATTTATTTTCCCTGTATTAATCATGGACTGTAAGATATGTCGTGCCGTTCTGGCCTCCTCTCACCCGCTCCTCTCAGTCTCACTGGGAGGGGTTGACCAATGTGTGAGGGCGCCCTGTCACAGCGTACCTTACAGACTATAGTAATCAATGATTTTTTTGTGAGAAGCATGATGGCAAAGATAAACAAATTAAACTGCATTGACATCCTGAATTCAGATAAACTCTGATTTAATAAGTAAGCTCTGGCAGAATCTCCTAGATACACAAATACCATCGTCGTAAACCACGACCATTTTACGGTACCATTCTTAACAAGTCTGTCCCTACTGGATTTCGAAGTGTAGTGGAAAAAATAATAGCTCTGGTTTGCGAGGGTGACAAATACTGAAAAAGTAGTTTTTAGACACATATTTATCTATTTACATCACCTGATCAACTAGTTTTTCTTTCAAATATGGCATCTTGAAACATGTACTTACCTGTAACTGGGTGTTATTTTTTCAATCTTGCAACCAACAACATATGTCACTGACAAAGTTTAACATACCAATAATTGGACCTTGTACAAGTTAGTTAGATATCAATTTGATCTATAAGTAGTATGTTGAAATCATGATTCATTGAAGGGGGGGGGGTGTGGGGGGTGGGGGTGGGTGCTGATTTTTGGGTGTGGACCCAAAAATCAATTTGATTGAATATATTGCACTATAGAGTGTGCACTTCTACACAAATACATTTACCCACAGGTGATTCAATACATCTCATGGTGTACAATATTACAAGTAATCACTGGAACCACAAGGTGATTTAATACTATTCAGGGTGTACAATATTACAAGTAAGTCATTATATCTGACAAAACAGTTTTAAAAAGCCGTTCCAGTTGCAGTTTTAATTTATGATATCTGTTAAATTTGAAAGTATTTTAGATCAGTATGGTCGTGTTCTGCTGATATAGATAATTAATCAGTGATAATTGATTTTATAAAGAGAAACAACATCTGGTCAACCAGTTTATAAATTACAAAACTTGTCATAGGCACTGTTGAAATCTTCCCCACATATGGCACTTGGCTCATCTCCAGTTAGGCTTATTTGTGCCATTAGTACACTTATATCGATTACTGCTATCACTCACTCACGCTTTGTGTTTGCCAAATTAAAGAGATTGTGCTAAATGTGATGTCATCACAAGCGTTTTTCCCATAAATCCTTGCAAGAAATCCAAAAAATGGCTGAGCACATGGCAAGTGCAATAGGGCTTCTTCGCAAGATTTTGAAATTGACGAAGTTGCTGAGGTGGTATTCTTCCCCCAAATTCATATTTACTAAAAGGTAATAGGAGTATATAAATCAATACAAGTGTTCTAAAAACAGAAATAAGTCTGACTGGACTTTTCCTGTAAATTTTTAAATTCAGTAATGAGAAAGTGGATAGTGACCACTTCTTCTAACTTCAAATGGGTACTGCTTTTAAATATGAGAATGAATATGAGCATTTTAGTCACACTTGACAAGACTTTTGCTGAAGACATGGCCCTTGTTCTTACAATCATAGGCTCAGAGTAGCTAAGGTTACTAGAGGGGAACCAAAGTTTATCTGTATGTATGAATATGTCAAGGAGTCAATTGTGTAAATGCCGTTGGTGCTATTTTTAACTGAACATCATAAAATATATGTACCAAAGAAATACATTTTTTTGTATTAGCATTGCCATTGTTGCTAAGGCTTCAGTTCTCATTGTTCATTTTCTAGGACACACATAATTCATTTCTTAAATCCAATACACCTCAGGTATAGATGAAGGTTGCTGAAGAACTTTATTGGAAAGGTCATTTTCTGGCAAAGATTATCAAATATCAGCCTGATCTGCTGATCACTTTGCTGTATCATGCTATTTTATCAAGCAAACCATCAACAATAACATCAAATACATGGCAATTGGTTCACTGATTAATGATGCAGATGCACACACACACACACACACACACACACACACAGTGCCAGCGCACATAGTATGCACAAGCTCCCACACACATGTGACATAGGCACACATACACAGCAAAGAAAAGCACACATAAGTGTACACATACACAAGTACATACAAATATGCATGTGCATATATACACAACCAAACACACTTAACACACATTGCCATGATTCAGTTATAAAATATTTTACACCTAGGAGTCAGATGTTTTTCACTTGGTGATTCCAATTACACTTATTCTGGAAGTCACATGCAAACATGCCTGTAAGACAGCAGATGGGAAAATGACAATGAAAAAGTCAGGAATCTGCCCGAAGACCATTCCACATATTAAAGTTTGGTACTTAAATGAAACTGCAACAACACATTACAATGAAATTCAAATGTCCAGCATGAAAGGAATAGACACAACTGTGATTTTCCAGATAAACTCAAAAAGACCCCTGTATATAAACAATTAGACTCTTTGGAAAGTCCAATTCAAACAATCAACACCAAGCGTGGTATCTGATAACAGGAGGTCGTAAAATAGATGTCTTGTGTTCAGTTCAATCCATTGTATTGCAAGATTGTCTATAAAAATAGTGTTTCTAGTAAAGGTCAACTTCACTCAGTCTAGATATTGGCGTCCTGGTATTTTGAAATGTTGGGGAGGGACGGGGGGAAATAAATACGCAATACAACATATTCAGAGAACTTAATTTACCATTATTATTATCATTATTATTATTATAATCCAATTTAATAATAACTAACATTTCTTTCATTGAGTTGGAAAAAAATCTGTTTGAGAGATAAATTTGAGCAAACACTGTATAAAGCTAGCCTCAGTTTATAGTGCAGCACTGCTACCTTCATTTGCACAAGTTACAACTGTTATATTGTCAAATAGTTCCTTGTATGGTAAAGCACACAGCACTTTACAGCAGTCACTCTTAACATGTGTCCCTTTTATATGGCAGCCACTGTCGAAATGTTTTATAACAGTAGCACTACCACTGCAAGTGTGTCACACACTACAGCAGTTATACTGTCGAACAGTTCCTTGGTAGAGTGGTAAAATACACATCATTTTACAGCAGTCCCCATCAACATGTGTCCCTTTTACAGCATCCATTGTCAAGACATTGCTGTAGTAGTATCATCACTACAATGTGTGCCATTTTACAGCAGCAGTTATCGTTCCTTTGGTAGTACAGTACAGTACAGCAATCAACTGTCTAATACCTCCTCTGGTAGTGCAGCAAAACCCACATTTACAGCAATCACTGTCAAATAATTCCTCGGTAGTATGTAAAACACACATTTTACAGCAGTTGCGGTGAAATAATTCCTTCGGTAGGTAGTACAGTAAAATAGGCATCAGTTTACAACCGTCCTTGTCTAGATTCTTGCAGCAGTACTCCATCACTTCAATATGTCGTTTTACAGCAGTCAATGTTAAAATAGTCCCATTTCAGTAGTACTGGTAGTGATTTTGTGAAATCACTTTGTACAGCAGTTACAGCAATATTACAGTACTGTGAAGTATATTACATTAGTAAAACTGTAAAATGTTTCGGAGTAATCATTTTGGCATTGTTACAACAGTACTAACTGTGAAATACATGTTGTATAGAATTGCTATCAATATATTACAGTAGTACTACTGTCAAATGTTATACAGCAATTACAGTACTCTACACATTACAGTAGTACTACTGTAATATACATCATGGAATAAATTGCTGCGAGATGTACTACAGAAGTACCACTGTAATATACATCATGGAATAAATTACTGTGAGATTTATTACACAAGTACTACTGTAATATACATCATGGAATAAATTGCTGAGATTTATTACAGAAGTACTACTGTAATATACATCATGGAATAAATTGCCGAGATTTATTACAGAAGTACCACTGTAATATACATCATGGAATAAATTGCCGAGATTTATTACACAAGTACTACTGTAATATACATCATGGAATAAATTGCTGAGATTTATTACAGAAGTAACACTGTAATATACATCATGGAATAAATTACTGTGAGATTTATTACTGTGCCAGTAGTATGACTGTAAATATGTTATCCAGCAATTACTGCAAGATTTCTTACAACAGTACTACAGGAACTGTAAAATGCATGTTATGCAACAATTTACTGGAAGCCTTAGAGTAGTACTGCTGTAACATACATCATAGAACTGATTGTTTAAATTTGTGCCATGATTTCATATCAGACAGACATGCAACCTACAGGTAATATTTCTGAACTATGGACTTTGCATGTTAATCTCATCGCAACATTCAAATTTTGTGCTGCTAGTCATCAGCTGTGATATTTAGATTTCTCGGCATTTCAACATACTGTTAACAGCTTGTTGTACCATATCTTACAAGAAAATGTACTGATCTGCCATAGCTGCATTTATACAACAAAGTACACATAACCAGTTCAGAAATATTACTGTAAAATGTTAAATTGTTGAAAACAAAAACTGTCATAAAGTGGGTCTTGTCTCGTCATTTGAGTTGTTTGGCTGTAAAGCATTCCAAGTTACCAGCCTTACTGTAAAATGCATACTGTTGAAAGCAATCTCCTTTTCAAATGTTTTGCTGTGAATCACAGCAAATTACTGTAAAATGCATACTACTTTTTCAGATGCTGTTACAGCATTTTCTGCAGTTCCCTCTTCACACAAACTTTGACAAATACTGTGCTGTCAAGTGTGCCAAGTTGTACTGTAAAACACCAGATTACAGTAACATTACTGTAAAACATATACCAAGTTACACCCTCTTATAATAATCATAAAAATACAAATTGTTCAGTGATTTGCTATTAAGCATGTTCTGTTCATTACCACCTTTGTATACATGTTACAGTAAAGTCAAAGTAAAACATGTTTGATTATAGTAACATTACTGCTACACACAAACTAAGTTATACCTTTGAAAGAAGTCTTTACAGTAATAAAGTTGTAAAGCATGTTCTGTTGCATTGCTGCCTTTGCATACATAACATGTTACAGTAATGTTACTGTAAAACACACCATACTTAATACCAGAATATGACTGTAATGCTACCATATATATACAAAATCTACACAAAATGCATGATGGGCATACATGCAAATCAATATTGTGCTGTGTGTTCCAACGATTTGACCCCATGTTTCAAATCTACAAATGCTCACCTCTCAAATTCCCCAAATTTTAAAAATGAAAAGTAACATGACGACATCATGGAACTATTTTGAATAGCGGTGAAATTGATTAAAATGTCAGTGACTGACTGACAGACTTTTTTTTACCTTTGTACAGACTTTGTTCTCCACAATTACGTAAGGCACCTGCTTTTGCAGGTGAGCTTTACAATTTTGACTGACAACCACAGACTTTTGGAAATTTTAAAACTAAAGCTTTCTTAATACTCGGACATGAAATAAAGCATCAGAAGCCCTGGCAGTAACCATTAAAACAGGCTTGTATCTCACTAGCAATCTATTTGACCTTTGACCTTTAACTTCCCCACTGCCAATTTGAAAGGAAAACTCAGACATGTTAATACTGAATCTTTCTTCGAAAACTTTTTAAAAATTAACAATAGGCCATCTTAAGAGTTACAAATTTAATTGAAAAAAATGGAAATAAATTTTCAAACTATATAAAAATATGCTCATTTTGAGCTCTTAAATTGTGACAAGGATGGGCAGTGAGCAAGTTAAATTTGGCCAAGATGTGACATGCTGTTCAGGTAATCCTTTTAGAGCAATGACTTTGTATGCGTTTAAATACAGCGCAAGAAATGCATAATTAATATTTGCTGATCAGTTTTTCTCTATGCAGGATGAGATTACCATCCTGTGTGTTTTTGTACATGTGTGTTTGAAGTGATACTCTGTCATTCGCATCGAGAAGCTTTTTATAGTTGTACAGAAAGCACCTGGCAAGCTCTTTACAAACATTTCACCAAACAACCTCTGTTGACCCAATGTATCAACCAATAGAAGTCTCCCCAGCTCATTTGCTGCAATTTTCTACTTCTGCTTCACTTTGCCATCATTTATCCTTAAAGATCCCCCTTATTACCTCTAACTTGTACTTGGAGGAAACCTGAATGGAATTTTTTCAGATTGTATGTTGTGCACATAAACACTTTTTAACATTATATTATAATTCAGTTTATAACTGACAGAAATATTTAATTTATTGAAACAATTTGCAACTGATAGGAATATAATTACGTCACCATAACAAACCTTGATTTGCAATCAGAAATAAATCAACAAAGTAGCATTTGATTAGGTAAAAAGAAAAATTCTTAAATTAATATAATTCTCAAGATTGCTTCTAAACAGGTTCATCCTCCTGGGGCAGTTTTTCTCTCTCTAAAGTTAGTGATTATTGGTGAATAACTAAATTATTAGTTGCAGAAGTAAGACCAGTCAATCACTTTTCTCATTTGAATTCACGTTAGGGTGATAATTGATTGCGACTCTGAATGTCACAGGGTATCAGATGTAAACCATATACATAGAACTTGTCAGAAACAGTGGTATAATTTGATAAATCACTTTGTTCATTCCTTGAGCCAAATTCAATGTATATTCTTTACACTTGACAATATTGGTAACATGATTGTATCTGATGCAAATAGAGGCAGTAGGCCAGGTATAAACATATTATACCTCAAACAAGCCAAGTTGAACACATTACAACAAAATAATGGTAATTCTACATCACGACAATGTGTGTCTTTAATATTGGTTGTGTGATGCTCATAATATTAGTCAAAATGCTCACAACTGCAAATTACTTTTACAGATTTTTCATAAATTATGCTTGAGGAGGTATAATTATATTATTCCTCAATATTTTTCTTCAGTCATCCTGAAAATACTTACAGCCTAAGGGTTTTATTCGTTATCAATTTGTAGTGACAATGCCCTTCCGTCACTGGTAATTTCATTGATTGAAAACTGTTGGGGAATTGACACAACTGCCTTCCTACCATTATTCTCAAGTGATATATGTGAATCTCCATGTAGTAATGTAATTAAAACAACAGAAGATTTACATATTTATATTAGTATTTGCATATTAACAGCATTATGTAAACATTTTCAATTCAGGCCCGTAATTTTTTGGAAAGAAAAGTGACAAGCAGAGCTAGAAAAGTGGCAAGCAGAAATGACATTAGAAAGCTCATTTCTATAACAATGTTTGTAATTATTTTGCACAGGAATTTCTCATAGAACACAAGAAACGCATGACAAAGTATTGATATTTCCAAACACACAAGTACAAACTGTTAAAATTTGTTCTATATGGTATGGCTTACTTTCTATATATGGACTACAGCATGCATATTTTGTATAGCCTGTACTCTCTTTTGAATACTTTTCACGAATTATACAGGACATCCAAATAAAAATACAACTACCACAGAGAAAAAAAAAACATCTTCAAATGTTGATGTACATTTTTATACATTAAGAATTCCACTGTCTTAAAAAAATTTCTATCGATACTATACATATTCCCTAGTATATAAAATCTGGTTTGTCAAGCTGTGGGAGCTTGTGAGAAAAACAAATACATCACAACAATGGTTTTTTTCTCATAATATATAGAATTTTTGTAAAAATTCATTTTCCAAGTCCAAATGAATTTGAAAAGACTGAGCACACATAAATATCACACAGAATGTATTCAGAACTTGAAAAAATTTGAAATTTTTTGACTTTCCAGTTCATAGTTTCTATTTTTTTCTTGGAGTTCCTTGTTTCAGTTCTATGTCACTCCAAGTGCATAGCAGATGTTACTGATAATGTATTTACATGGTTTATCTCAGTTGAGAGTCTTTTTCTGAACTGGATGTGCTAGATTTTTCCTTTGGGTCAAGAAGTGAGTCTCTGTCCTGGTGGTTGGCACTTGAAGTGCTGGCTGGCACTGTTTGAGTCACTATAGGTTTGTTAACTGTACTACTGAGGGACACTGTTGATACAAGGGGTGGTGGAATGGAACTGGGTAAACTAGAACTGCTTTTCAGCGTGGCATTGTTTGGAAAAGGTAAACTGGATGGCATAAAAAGTGATGGTCGTACATGTAAGTGATCTCCACCATGAAGCAAGCGGTTTCTTTCCGCTGCTAGAGTGTCTTCACGTAACCTTTCACGTTCCTCGGCATAATGTGGCAGGTGGTCCAAGTCACCTCTCCTTGACAGGTCCATGAGGAGAGGATTATCCCGAGTAAAATCATGAGGTTCCCTTTCCCGGTACCTTTCCTGTTCCATGAACGGTGCAAGGGGATGATGTGTACTGAGTGACTGGTGTAATGAACGCATCATCCTTTCACGTTCATATTCTCTGATGTCTGGCCTAACTAGAAGTTGTTCTCTTGGGAAATCAAAGGACCTTGGGAATGGGTTCCTGATGGGGTCCCAAGCCCCTGCATGTGGATGAAGAGTTAGACGTTCGGGTGGATGAGTCATCATTCCAAACGGTGGAATCATACGACTTCTGTCTGAAATTGACAATGTTGGTGTTACACGAGTCCTACTAGGCTCAGACTGGGCATTATTTTCAGCAGCACCCACAATCATGATGTCATTATCCTCTTCCTTTTCCTCATTTTTCACAATCCCTTTATTTTGCACATTTTCAAAAGCACTGTCATTTTGCTTGGAATTATATACAGAACTTGATGGTTTCATCTCGGCATCTTTGGCATGTCTGGAAGGAGATTCCAAAGGTCGGGATTTTTCTCCTACGCCAGGATCAATTTCAGAGATTTTGTCCTGTGAACTGTTCATTGCTCTCTTCTTGTCTTTTTCAGCAATTTTTTCACTTCCATTATCGGAATGTACCGATGACCTCTCTGATTGGTGATCCTCTCTGTAAAGGTAAGAAAATTATATGACAAATTTACTTGCTGATAAAAATGTTTGTACTAATACTTTCTTTTTTTACACTTGCCTTGTGTTTTTGTCAACTGATTCTATATTTTATAAAGTTGTGCATTACAGCCATTCTCCTCACATACTGACTAGTAACATAGACATTTGGACAAGTTAACCAGCAAGGGGGCTATTACTGCTACATCATTTAATCATTTTAAGGCACATACTGATACCAACCTCAGAACAACAAGGGGTCTTTAAAAGCCTCAATGGCATAAATTCACAGTAAATAACATAGCCAAATAACTTGGGAAATTACTACTCACATATTCAGTTTAGGGATTTCCTGCAGGGGTTTATGGGAAAACCTCTAGAGATGACATCATTTGTTTCTCCTAATCTTTGTCAAAACAAAGAGATTGGTGTATTCATGATCTCATCACACAAGGTTTTCCCAAAAAACCTTGTAGGAAATGCAAAAAAATGGCTGAACAAGTCAAGTACAGTAGGGCTTCTTTACTTGTAAGTTACTAAGGTGTTATTGTATCAACTAAAAATCATATACAAGTTGATAACAGTAATCGAGCCAAGTGTACTAAAGGCAGAAGTATGCCTGGCTGGACGTTTCCATGAAAAAAAGAAGCAAGATATTGACAAGAGACAACATGTGTACTATGTCGCTGGACACAAGATTTATCATTCTTTACGGATAAGAGTTTGGTCTTTCGTGAAATATTTTCATCAACATTAAACTGTGATGTGATGTGTAAAATGTTTGTAGTGTTCGTGATCCTGGCTTTAAGCACTGAAAAACATATAGCAGAGGGAATATTACAAGTGAGATTTATACAACAATGGCAGATAAACTATTGGAAAACTTACACATACAGAAACTAAAACTATTATTGCGTAATGTTGATATAACTATCAAGTACAGTGATAAATTGCAAATCAGGTAAGCCTGTGCCTCTGATAATGAGGTTTTCTCAAGTGGTGACACATAGACACATATAACCAAGGCACTGGTATCACCCACATGTAACAAGAACAGTTTTAGTTTGTGTGTGTATCTTATTTGGCCGATAGCACATTTTCCGTAGCAATAGGTGCACAATGTATAATGCGAGTTGTAACCAGTAGTTCAATGACCACTGACACATGACAACTCACCGCTGTCTAGTACTATCCCTGTCATTGCTAACTGATGATCTACTCTCCAATCTTTCTAACTCGTGTATCCTCCTTTCACGATCAGCCTCGTTAGCAGCAGCAGCAGCAGCAGTTAGTGCTTCCCTCTCACGCTCTGCATCTGCCTTCATTCCAGGCCAAGGTGGTGGCGCTGTTGGAAAGCTTGGTGGCGTTCGATGGAGTCTATTCCATGCATCATGAGGACTCCCTAGGGCATGAAGACTACTCATGTCCCTGTTATTTAATAAACCATTCCCTGCAACAGAAAGTCATGGTTAATTTGATGACCGCTCACTTAAAAATATCTTTCCCAACATAAATAAGGCGCTGGCTATATTAGGAATTTTATGGTTACTATAGTTCTTGACCCTTTTGACCTTGTACTTTATGATGAGACAGATATAGTTTTACAAACTAAAATACCACAAATTTTAAAAATCTTTGTCATATGTCTCTTTCATTACTAATTCAGAAAATTGGGTTTCTAATTATTTGAGTATAGAAGCATCACTGGTAATTTAAAGCTCTACTTACCAAGCCCACCAAGGCCAAATCCTGCCGTGTAGCCAAGTGGTCTTGGAAATGGAGGCATACCCAATGGTCCTGCACCAGGTCCTAAGAAACTACCAGGATGACCACCACTAGCAAATGGGTTGGGTGGACCAGCTGCACCTGCTGAATTATGATAAATACTGATATCAAAACTGGTATTCTTGTGTAATATTCCAAAGATGGTTTAAGAGTTGGGAAAATGGTTTAACATCTGAGGTGAGTATAAAACAGTTGTCTGGCAAAGCTATGATAAAAAAGGTTGGTCTAACCCCAGACCACCAAACATTTGGTGGTCTGAGGTCTAACACATAACTATAATCCTATCTAAATCTTATGTTTTAACTGATAAGATAGCATTATCAATGTGAGAGAACCCTGGGATTTGAACCTTGCCTGTTAACTCCTACTAGATTGAGATGGTTTGCTTTTTGTGATGGGGAGGAAATGGTGACTGTGTTGTTCAGCCAATGAAGTGAATATGGAGATGGAAAACTTAACACGAATACTGCAGTTCAATTGTGATAATAGGAACAAACTTTTATAATCTACTTTCAGAATTGAACTTTAACATTTCTTACTGACACACTCAATATACATGCATGTTGTGTGCTTTGTGTGTAACACACACACCACACCACACACATACATTACAGACAGACACACACTTGACAGGTGTTCATTTCCAACATATAAAACACATTCCTGACTTACCTGCATTATGAATTAATGATGAGGTTGGACATACCAAATCATGTGGTCTGTGAAGTGTTGGAAACATATGAGTTGTAGGCCTGGCAAATAAGTCATTTTTTACCAGATTATCTTTATGAACATCAGCTGCTTTCTCCTGCAATAGAATCAAAGACAACTACAGATCTAAGAACTCGCACTCAAAAAACAGAATAGTCATGACACGTAGGGGGTAACGTGGAGAATTTGATTACGTGCCACATTAGTGTTGATTGAAAAATAATGAAGTATTTAGCAACATAGATTGATTTGAGACACTGGGGATTTAATCTTAATGCTTGTTCACCACTGTGTGTTGAGAGATTAGCTACATACAATGAAGTTCATCTATTCTATTATTTAGAATGCTTTGAAAAGTAAATGACAGTTTTTTGACTGAAGTAGGAGTGTCTAAAACCAATTCAGACATTATATGTAATCAAAGTCTACATCACACCTTGCCTTTGAAAAGCACTCCCTGTTTTGGGACAAAAATTCAATTCCCAGCTAGGCATATTATGGTTAACATTTATTTATTATATAGAAGGGTATGACAATTCTGCAAGTCGGTGAAATAATCTTTTGAAATCACATCTTAGAAGAGCTAACTTTAACCTTTGTATCTTGCTTCTGTATTGTGACACTAGAGGGCGACACTTCCCTGTGAGAGCTGTCCTACAGTTGTGATGCCATATTAGGTTGACATTAACTAACATATATTTTTGAAATAGTTATGTCTGTGTTACAGCATGCATATAAATTTCAACTGATTTGGATGACAAGAAAGGTATGTTGTGCATGCAGTATAACCCACAAAGTGCCTTGAATGGGTGCATTCCATGTCGGAATTCATACAAACTGGAGGTTCAGTGCAACTTCCAGGTCCAGGGTCATAGATTTAGATGATAAGAAAGGTAATTAAGAAATATGAACGAGATTCTGTTCTGATTTCTTACCTTTTGCTGTTGATGATAGATATGCCAAGCGACGTTAACATGTGCGGCACACCACCTACCCGGTTTCTGTATGGCCAGTAAGGTAAAACACAAACCACAAAGTAATGTAAGACAGTCATCTAACTAAAATACATTCCTAGGAACACATTCTACAAAGTCTCTCAACCAAAAACATAAAAATGTTTCATTGCAAGGGATTTCTTTTCACTGGCAGCTTTTCTGATCCTCTTATGGTGGGCATTATGTTTGATTGATTGTAACAGAGATACTGTACAAGGCAAAGCAGCATTGATAAAATAGTATTATGTTTTATAGCCTGCTTTAGCTGAAAAGTAACAAGCCAGATTGAAAAAAATGCCTTCTGATTTAAGAATTCAAGATTATAACAAAGCACTGGTCATCATCTATGCAATGTACTTCATGATTTTTAGATAGCTATTGTATTTTGCAAGTTCTTTATGACTGTCCCTGAGAAAATATTTCCAAAATGCAAACCAGTAATACTTCTATGGAAAGCAAGCTTTTGTTTAAGCTATGACAGACACAATCTAAAACTGTTGTTGCTGTTCATGGTAGATTAAACAAGTGTTCTGAAGATATAACCACCCTGTAATCAAAATAGTGTAAACATTGAATGAGCAGTCACTTGAGGAAAACTTGCTAGTAGAAAGATCACCCTACTGTATGTATATAATTACATCAATATCCGCCACTAACTCATATATAAAAAAAGTTGCAACCACAGCGTTATGTTCGTGTCTGTGTTTAATAGCCGATTGGCACCATGGCTTTGAAGTCATGCAAACAGCAACTGTGTTTGTTGGCCAGCGTAATGGTAACATAAAACTACAGATCTACTCATTACATATGCATTGGATTATCCAATGAGATGCAACCAAAACAAGAAGTTAAAGGTCAGTAGAAATAGCTTACTGGTCTTGAAGATTGGCCAGATTGGTCAGATGGCCTTCTTCTTAATAATCCCTCCGCCAGTGCCAACTAGAAAAAGATAGAAGTATATATATAGATAGGCCTTTCAGTCTCAGATGGCAAGATGTAGAATTTTGACTTTGGGAATAAAGTGATGCCAGTGTATGGTGTTTATGAGCAGTTGTCATAAGAGAGTGACCGTTTGCTGCTACAGAAGTCACAAATAAAACTACAGTTAATTTCATCAATAAAGCAGACAACTGGATGCTACCTGGAATCAAAAACTGTTGCACAAAAATCTACTGGCAACAGCACTGGAACAGCTTTATAAAAGACGGTGGAAAAAAAATGATACAATATGAATCATGGGCAATGTCTTGATGTGTTACAAGTACTTCTATATGACAGACAAATAATGATTATGATTTTCTGTTCAGGTTAAAAATACATCAGCGTGATAAAAAAAAAACCATTTGACTACCTTGAAATTTACTCAATCTTTTGTCACATATTTGTTGCACAAAAAGTATATACATGTACTTGAAACAGTATACAGACTGCCTGATTGATTGATTTACCAACAAATTCTGAACATGTATACAATCGGAGCTGGTCATGTAAAATTATTACCATGTTTTAAATAAACACATCATTACATGCCCATGATAACCTGTTTACTGAAACGACAGTGTATACGTGAATAACAATAAGATTGACAAAACATGATGTAGTTGAGACATCTCATGGAGTTGGAACATAACATGATTATATGCTGGCATCAGTCACTGTTTGCATGTCATGCCGCAGCCGTAAGCTGTTATATGCATGAATTACAGCAATGGTTCTGTACGCACTTTAATTGTAAGTCACTTTCATGACATTACAGCGGCTGACAAAGCTATTAATACCTTCAACTTTCTGCTCTCTGCATTTGCAATCTATCAATATCTGCTTAATAATGAGCTAAAACAAGCTGGGGTGAAAATAAAATGCATGAAGTGGGATTACGACACTGGCTTCCGTGAATGTAAATCAGTGCAAAACGAGAACTTAAATGAGACCTGTACCAAACACAATCACGATTACTTCCATCTCTATAAAACTTAACAACCAAGGGGCTTTGGCAGCACACACAATGACTCCCCTAGCTGCTGTCTTTGACCTCATAAAAACCCCGCCTAGGGCTATACAGTACACTGTAGAAAGCTTTATAATTGCAAGATAGAAAAAACTTGCAAAACAGCCGAGGGCCATAATAAACTTTCATAAAACCCAGTTCTTGTGGATAAGACATATTGGCTCTAAAGGTGTTAAAATTATAATGCTATTTGAAGTAGTGGTTTGGTAAATCCACATCAATTTGCAAATGTAACCAGAGTAATTTATTTCTAGCACAGTCTGTTCCAAACACAAGATGGTTCAATATACACAAGGATGTAACGAAAACACAAAATAAATCTCTCGCATTTTAACACATGAATACAATCTGTTCACAGTTTTTCGTGTCTAAATTTTGCACCGACTCAGCCCTAGATTAATTTGCAATGACGTGAATGAACATGATGAAAACTCTTCACTGCTCTAAAAATTTGATAGCTTTACTGAGATGTAACATTTAACAAACATTCTGTTGTAGTTGTAAGTCCTGCAGTGTTTAACAAATACCAGCAACAAATCTTGTGGCAAACTCATTACAAATTGTCTATGCCTATCTTGTATAAGCTCCTGATTGAGAAAAGACTCTAAGGTATTCCAATCTGTTCCCATTCAATAGGATTCAATTTCTCAGCTACATGCTCCCTCAGGTAATACCTTTTCTTTTTTTCGCTTTCAATCAATTTTGTAACATGGTGAGAAGTTTGTAATAGGGTTGGAAGTATGCCACCAAAATATCCAAATCCAGTCATGTGTATATACTACAGTACTACACTGCATTCACAGTATGTAACTGATTACACAGGACAACATGGGTATATCCTATAAGGTATAGACTGTTTCCTAAGGTAGTATGTACCTCAGAAATAGAAATCTTAAACTTTTACTGTTACTTTGTTCAAGACAATTCAAACCCGTTTTGACTTAAAATCAAGAAAATAAATCTGGGGTCACCATACAAATTTGTGAAGTGGAGGTCAAAATGTTTTTAAATCCAATATGGCCGCCAAATACTGTGTTAGCTCTACGGGAAGATAAAAGACAAGGCCCCAAATTTCTTGTAATATTCAAAAGGACCAGGAACAGGCTTCCATATGGCACAGATTCGAGAGATTTTGAGAACTACGATTTCTAAGAGAAATTGGTTCACGAGGCACACTCTACCTTTCAGCAAAATCATCGATCATTAGATTAGATTCTGAACAAACTCTTAACAAAATTTCCCATTTTTTTTAAGTAAAAGAATCAATTATTAGGAAACCTCTTTGATGACATAACAATGAAATCACATCATTATATACTGTAATAGTCCATTATAGTCATCAGGAAGTGTTCTCCCTAGCTGGAATTTCTTTTCCAAGAGTGCTCAGAACTAGTAAGATTCTCCTTAGTTGCCTGCTAGAAACAGGAAGGCAGAATCTTTGGTAGTGGTTGTTTTCCCATTTTTGTAAGAAGGTGCTTAAGAAGAGTAAATTTTCATTATACCCAGATGGTATATATTCAAAAATTCAAACAAGAGGGCTTGACGCCCTTTTTACTTCAGTCAGGGAGAACACTGTTAGTATAAAACAGAGTCTATCATATCTTTTGTTGAACATTGATGATGGATTATTACAACAACAGATAAAAATACTGACTCATTCCTCATGAAGGGAGAGGTCAAAATTATATGACATTTATGAATGAATACAGACTTGGTCAGATAAAGTGGGATTATCTTCTCAAGTCTTTTGAATCTTAACTAAACCATCACTGTCAAATTCTCTTCTCAGATTGCACTTCACAGACCCCATACCTTTGGCACAAATAAAGCAACGTAAGTGACACACACTTCAGTTGATATTTGATATTTCACACATGGGGTGAAAGAAAAAGCTCCAAGTAGAACTTTGTCATAATTACCTTGGGCTGGAATGCACCATAGGACCCTGAAGTGAACGGTGGCCCGCCTGGCGTGACTGCCCCTGGAGTGGACACAGGTCCCGTCATTGGTGAAATTCCCGGATATGGCAGCCCCAACTGAAAATAAATATCACTTCAATTAGTTTCCTGTGGAGAGGTTATTTTTCTGTGGACCACGTAGGCTATATGAATGCCATAATATATCGGTATCGTGTTTCAATTCGTCCACATCGTAAGTTTCAAAACTCTCATACGATTATGGTCTTTTGAACTTGACACGAGGAGACCCCACATTAACTGGGGGTACTTACATTTAGTGGGTAAAATGGATTATCCGTTTTGGGATATTTATCAAACTGTAAGAAAAAAATTGCAGAGAGAAAGAAAGAGAGAGAGAGAAAGAGACAGTTTAGGATCTCTGTCAAAGGAAGTACGCTGAACAAAAAGTTGTGAAAGTTTGACACAAAGTATAGAGGGACTTTTTACTGGCATAAAGAAAGCAGGAGCTTGTGTTTTGGTATCGGGGATAAACATACCAGCTGCAAGGAAGCTTACGAGCAACAAAATAGGTTGTGAAAGCTATTCAGCAGAATTAGCATTTACATGTGAAAACACTGACTTGTAAAGGTATATGCTACCCTGTCACTGTCATGAGTACGAAGAATGAATGTGAAACATCTTCTGCTTTGTACAGAGGTATGACCCCCACTTAATAAATTAGCTCTGGGTTCAAAACACCATGTGAATTTACGAAAAACAGCAGCTTGAAACCCTGTGGACAGTACAAAATGTACTTTACACATTGTTCAACACTTTGAACCTCATCAATCTTGGCATATTTGAGAATGGGTAAAACAGTGGGTTAGGAGTACACCTTTGTGTTGCCACTGATGTGAACTGCGCATGGAAATAGGTCGACTATATATTGAATGAATTAAAGACAGTCTGTAATTATGGACTTACAGAAAAGATCTTTGATGGCAAATGTTTAACCTAGAGACAAAAAGCGTACAACAAACAGTGACAGAGCACTAATTTTGCAAATACAAAGTCATACATACATACGTGGCACAATCAAAATACTACATTTAACACACAGTAAGAAATTGAAATGCTGGTAACAACAACCTACATGTACATCAACAATTTATATTATTCAGGTTCTGGGTCTGAATAACAGTTAGAAATATTTAACAGCTTGGTTTGTGTCTTTAATGCAGGACCATCTGATTCTTGACCTAGGAATACCTGCATAAGGACTTGAGAATACCTGTTTTTTTTTACTCTGAAACAACTGGGTAGACAGGAACACTAGGTTTTACATAAAGGAATACCTTGGTTTGAACTAAGGACCATGTGGATGTTCAAGCACTTGCATTGAATGTAAAGAACACAGAGTTAGGAATGTGTAACACCTGGGTTACGATTTGGGAATGAGTGATTTGCCATTAAGGATCACCTACAGAAATTGGACACATCAGTGACTAGCTAGGTATGGACATGTGAGCACCTAATATATGACGGGGGCTGGTTGTGGCTTGGGACTGAGGAAAACTTTGGTTTGGTTGTAGGAACACCTGGGATTGTCACCTGAGAATAATTGAGTTTGGGACATGTATCAGCACATAGTGCTTTGAAGTCTAACTCACATAAAGCAGGCAAAGCCATATATTATCATTTCTATCCCTGTGTATACCATGAAAATGTATCATTCCCTCATATCTCAACAATATTTGTAGTTTAAGCATTAGTCAACCTGATAACTTTCCACAATCATCACATTAGAGTCAACTGAAGGTTAGATCAACCATATGACTGATCCATGTGGAAGCTACCAGCATTTTCTAGCACTAAAAATACATATTTCACAACACAGAAATAGCAGCAATTACTTGGCTAGGGAATCTACGAATATTACTTTTGGAAACAATAAAACTAAATGTTTTGTTATATTCCCTGGACGTATGTTGAAAGGAGGAGGAAGCTAAAAATAAAATATTATATCTTTTTAATTAGGAGCCAGCAAATGGGGAAAGCAGTTTTGTTGGCCCAACTCTAGCTGTTTTACATGGCAATTGATATATGCTAAGTAGTACGACAGAGCTGCCATATGTGTACTTCTGTCTGAACTACTCAGGGTGTCAAACAACAGGGTAGTATTCAACTTTGTTACAATATGAAATTCATACATTTGAGTACCATCCTCTCTCCCTATTCCATTCTCTTTCCCCTTCATTCTCTATCCTATTCCCGTATCTCATGTCGTCTCCTACCTCACTCCTTCCTTCCCTACCCCACACCCATCTCCATTCATTCCCTACCTCTCTTCATTCCATTCCCCTATGCCCATATCCTCCCTTTCCTAGTCCATCCCTCACTAGAATTTCATACATAATTACATTCATCATTTCCTTTTTTTTTTAATATAAACAAAATTCAACCTTGCGTTTGCACAAAACTAAATGAATATGACTATACTATAAGCATGTTAGAAAGTGTAGTTACTGATTTGTACATACCATATGTGGTGCTGGCGTTGGTACCAATGACGGTGGGGCAGGCATAAAGGAATGGGTGTGTTGATGCTGATGCTGATGCATGTGTTGATGTGAGTGGATCTCCGTCCTCATATAGGGAGGGGGAGGAATGTTAGCACTTCTGTCTTGAGATGCCAGGAACCTTGTGTTTAACTCTTGCCTTAGAAGATCCTGTTGAGCTGCTTGTAAGCAAGAAGAACAACACCAAAATAAGGGCATGGTGACAAACAAATGACACCTACAATCAGTCACATCATTTCCATCATACTAATTATCTCACAGGCATTTATTGTCACTGTTCATTTCTATAGAGCTCAGTTGGACAGCATTACTTTCACTGTCAGTTATTGTCATTGACCATGACCATTCCAATGGCATTTACTTTTGCTAATCACTTTGATGGAATAGATTTTGGCTGTACATTTTCAATTAAATTCATTTTTGCCGACCATTTAGTTGGCATTTATCATCAACCACCATTCAAAATAGACTTGGAGTATTATTAGTATTGTATGCCCACTTCAAGGTAACTACAGTACTATCCATGTGACCAATGGTTCTAGGTCAATCTCTAGTGTTTACTTGCAAACATAACTTGGTACATGTATTTTTATTTCTAGCGGCCTAACTTAATGGCAACATATGTCAATGCTGTAACTTTGTGGTAATTAATCCTGTTCTTCACTACTTTGTAGTTTTTTTGTGTACAAATCCCCCCTTCCCCCCCACAGAAAGAGGATTAACACTACAACAGTTTACAGCATTTCCAAAATTTGCTTTAAACATGGTGAATTATATACCACTGTTTTCTTACATAGTCTGGGAGTACAATGTTTTACAGGCAGACATTATTTCCCATTGTCTCCTTAGTGCAACAAGACCAAATTAATATTTCGTAAAATTATTCACACATGTATTCCCTTAGTATGACTAAAACAAAACAACTGGGAAAGTTCTTACAATGATGTACCAGTATATCTACACATATGGTGGCATGTATAGAATACAAACGGTACAAAACAATACTTTGGAAAGATGACTCCCAACGGAGGTAGTATGTACACTAAAACCATTACACCATGTGGAACATTACACAATTGTTTTACAGCAGTACCTTTGTGACATTAATATCATATAAAAATAATTTCAAAAAATGAAACCGCAAATGTCAAAACAAATGAAACGGTGTCGTGTCACACTACCAATGACACTGTTGTCATACTGTGTATGATTACTCAATGATATTTTGATGTCAACATATTTACACATCATTTTAGTTCTCCTGTATATTTAGACACCATTTAGTTCTCGTGTATAGTTGCTAATTTACAGAAAGCTTTCCAAAAAGGTCATTCCTGAATGAAAGAATAATCCGCTAATTCAATACCAGGTCAGTGTCTCGACACTTTCAATGGGTATCAAGCCAACATTTTAACGAATACAGTCCCCAAAAATGCAACTATTTAAAAAAATAGAGTGACAGATTTCTTTCTTGAATATTCATAATACCATAGTCCAACTCTAAGAGATAAAAAATCTGTAATAACCGCTAAAATGGCAGATTCATAGACACTCTATGAATCTATGAGTGTGTTACATGGTCAAAGTCATCTAGCATAATGAGTGTCATCTTAATGCGACCCCTTTTTATATACAGAGTATATATAGGCCTTTAAACCTTTCATGACTAGAGACGAGTTTTAAATAATATGGGGACCCAATTTATATGAATATTTTCATAATTACAATAATATTACTTTGTTAGGAAGTAACATTTCTTTAATTCCAGTCTAAAATGAAGTTGATATATGCCAAAAACTTACATAAAACAAGAATTTTGTCCAAACAATTTTGGCGGGAATGTTTTCAGTATTGAAGGGGTTAAACCATTTGCAGAGAACAAAATAGTAAATGTTCATAACTTACCTTGATAACTAAGACTGGACTCGTTGGCAAACTGTGTATTTGGGGTTGCTGGTAGTGGTAATGCTGTCGACGTTAAAGGAGGCGGTGGAGGTAAGGGTTGTGCGAACATATTATGCGAATTGGAAGAATGAGGAGGTTGGGGTGCCAACGCAGGAGAATGAGAGTAACGTGGAGGGTGAGAATTAGATATAGAAGAGGGTAGAGAATAAGAAACAGAGGGGTTAGAATGCCTCTGTGGGGGTGTACTGTAGGAGGGTGTGACAGTACAAGTAGTGGTGGTCGGCACTGTATTCCCTGTTGTACTGCTAATGCTACTCTTGCTTGTCACAATACTTGTTGTCGTGGTACCACTGCAAGACAAAAATAGCAACAAAATTGATAATAAGCAGGGGGTTCAATATTAGGCATCCTCTATACAAAATATCCTTCCAAATGAAAGTACTTTGGAGAATAAATACAGGCAGGTTGTAAATTTATCTTTGTAGCACAATAGTCATATTACTGGAGACTTACAAAAGAATATATATTTCAGTTTTGTAATACGAGTCCTCACGGTAAATTTTGTGATATAAGGACTGCTTTGATCGAACCTTTACATTTTATGCAGGTATCTCTTGTTTTTAGCTGAAAGTGAAACCAACAGTTAATAATACTGGTACTGGTTGTGTTATACTTATAAAAAAATAGTTGTTCTTTTTAAAAAGCAAGTATTTGGTGCTGGTACCCAAGGAATATATAATGAGCTCAACACTGCCAATTTATGCAGGAATTAAAACATGCAAATCATCCACAAGACACTCAAAAATCGGCCTTCATTTCACGGACGTATTTTGTGGATGCTAACCTAACAGACATCCTATCAATGTCATCGCTACTTGACACAAATTGTCATGAATATTTGAAAGGGGAGAATTTCAAAGGAATAGCTAGGTATAGAATTTCAACAAGGTACCAAATTACTGTTTTCATATGCAAACTGTGATGTTTTTACGAGACTGCAATTGAAAAAGAGAACCAATTAAAGGAACAGGCTAGATTATCTATCACCAAGCAATAATACTAATGTACAAAATTTCCAGTACGAGTGCTTGCTCATGACAGTACAGCAGAAAACACTACAAGCATGAGTGTAAATCCCCGAGTACCCACAGTGGAACTCACATGGCGTGGGGTTCTGTTATTATTACATGTTTATCTGAAACAGCAAATTTCCATAACACTCATAAAGCATGATTTCATTTGTAGTGAACGATCGCATCCTCATTTGCAATAATGTTTTCGGTATTGCATTGCAGTGAAAATACCACTAGTATACACGTGCAACAGTGCAAATAATCTCTGGTCCATACTAATAATTATTTTTTCTCTCGGGATTGGAGTTAATTTCATATTTAATATAACCTATAAAGATAAGTTTAAGTGTTCTTAATAACATTATATTCAAATGTTGGTGTAAAAGTAACATTAACTATATTTTCAGTTGTTCACAAACATTCACGACTGACTCGCTAACTTCAGTGTCCCAAATGATTTAATATGATCCTTATTAAAATTCATCATAAATGTTTATGAGTAATTAAACACTATCATTTTTCATATTTTGATACTGATATCAGCTGGTACAATAAAACACAGGGTTCAGTGTCCTAATCTGTACAAATGATCACATACAGACAAATGGAACATGGATGGATGGATGGATGGACAAATACTGATACAATTAGTCATTCAATGTAAATATAGGATGAACAGACAGACAGACGGACAAACAAAAGTCAATCAGTTAATCTGATGATTAGACAGACGGAGACAGAGTGTAAAACAGACACATTATTGGACAAACTGATGAAGTCAGTCAGACAGACAGACAGACAGAGTCCTTACCTGGACCAGTTCGGAGGTCTTGACAAGGCTATAGACCCGCCAAGCCTCTCCTTTTCCGGTGGCTCTGAATTCGTTGAATTCAACGTTGGTCTAGAGTTCTCTGTGATTGGCGGTTCATCTCGATTGTTGGTATCACTTACTTGTAGAGGAGGAGGCTTGATATTAAAACCCGGTTCTCCTGTTAAAAGAAACAAGAAATGTCTTTGAACATAAAGTAGAGATTTCAAATACAAATGAAGGGAGCTTGTGTGTTGTTGAGTCGGTTGCTCAAACACTCTTTGTTTCTTCTGAAACATCCAAAATATGTAATCAAAAACAGACGAAGTATTCAATTATTTGATATCTATCATGAATTACTTAGATTAGATTGATCAATTTGAGTCTCTGGCATTTTGGCATTTCTGTACAAGAATAATGTCTCCCTGATGGATTAGACAACTCAATGTAATTCACTAATATTTTCTTTGTTCACTCATGGGTATACATATACATGACACACCAGGGATGAGTGGCAAATACATGATTATGAGTGACATCCTTATAACAGTATCATAAGAAATATTAGTGTGTGTTTCCAATGCAAGTTCACATTTCTACAAAATTTGGCCTGTTGCAGATGATACAAACTCATGCCCCTTGCCCCATCTGTGTGTGTGTATGTGGTGTGTGCATGTATCGTAAGTATGTATGTATGTATATATGTATAAATGTATGTCGTGACGTAAATGTGTGTATGTGTGAGTTTGTACTCACATGTATTATTTGAAATTGATTTTTCTTTCCAGAATATCAAAGTGATTACATTTATTGATATAAGTTGTAGTGTATCCACATCAGTACATTTCATCAGTCAAACAGAGTCAATCAACACCACAGTATGGTACACAGATAGATATAATATGACACAAAACGAGAACATTGAGTCATCTCTGTATATTGACACCTAACTGAAGTCAGCTTGGTTGACAGAGGGCCCATAAAAGCAACATTTCATTGATGCTGTGTTTGTCAGATAGCTGTAGAACTGATACCCTCTCCTGTGTTATGTTACATGCTAGTAATTACAAGGACTGCACATCTATTAACACTACAACCCTACTTGACCAAAAAATTATTGGCTCGCACATGCACAAATGTTTCTAATGTTGCTCTGCGATGACCCCCATCAAAATTTATTTCCAGAACATCCTCGCATAGTTAAAACGAGGGAATGCGTCAATATATGTCTGTATAGCAACTGATTAGAGTAACGGAGTAACATCTGACCCCTTCTGTTGCCTGTATTTATAACAAGGGCCATAGAATCATGCACTTTGTAGATAGTCTATAGTGCAGGGACCACAGAAGGAGATACAACCTAAGTGGTTTCATGTGCAGCTTTTAGTTTATAAGTGATAAGCTAAGGAGCAAACATCGTGTTTGTTCAAGTAGCATACATCCCTTGATTACAGGCGAAGACATTACACAAGCACTGCAAACACATTTTAAAAATCTGTCCACTAATGGAGAAACTATTTGTTACAATATGTAATCACCGCTACTCATTCGCTGACTAAAGCTTTCCACTTCTAATCTTATTTCAAGTATGCATTGGGGTATAGAATAAAACCAAGCTCATCAATTCTTTAAATACAGTAGCCACAATTTGTATTTCATCTCAGTGTCATATTTTCTCATTACTGACATTTCCTCCATTACATCACATGCATGATTCCATTTTACTCTGCTTCTCATTTTCTGTGAATTCATTTTTAGAGAATTTACAGATGTTGTAAACTGCAAGTCTTGTATGTTTGTTAAGATTTTCCATGCAATGAATTAATTTGCACAAATTTTAGTTTTTTTTCACTTTGCAAAAATAATTATGTCTATATCTAAGTGATATTGCAATGAACATTTGTGTACATACAAGGGTTGTGCGATTGGTGTATAAGTTACAACTTTATGGAATAAACTTTCCTAATTACACTACAAGTAACTAACTGCATGTCAGCTGCAGAACTATTATTTTATTGATGTGATGTATATTTCCCCTGACACCCCCCAACCCCCATCATGTCTTTATTTCCTAAGTATTCCCATACAAATATCCATGTATACGTTATGCAAAAGGTGCCATTGATATAATTATTCAGAGTTGGGGCTCAGATTCAGATTTACATCACAGGTCACAAGATTGCTCTCTACCAATGAGATTATCAGATTTGAATACAGCCACAACATAATAATTTATTGTATCACACAACACTATTGCATTACTAGGTTAAAATATCATATTAAAAGTACATGGTATAGTAAATACAACAAACTATTTCCAACCAAACTGACTTGGCATTCCTACCACAGTGTGCCAATAACATTAATCTTAAACTGGGCTAAAGGCCATCAAGTTGCCGGGAGGGCAATTTGGGGGCTGTGCAAGGGTTAATTTAAACATAAGTAGAGTCACCTCATATTGAGGTGATCAGCACCCTGGCTTTCCTAAACATCTGCAATTAATTGCAAATGTGGTCCTCTAAATTGGCAGTGTTGACTTGAGTGACCCCATGGTTAGCTTTAAACACTTTAGTACTACCTATTTCTCCCTTTGCATAAATTTGGTTAATATAAATATTAACAAGTTTCATTCCCTTTAGATAGCAAAATAGTACCACATATTCTCAGATATTAGTCAAATTCTAACTCGTGCACTCTGAAGATTCATAGGAAGGGACCTTCAGAGTTCTTGGGATTGTTTGTTTGTGTGTGTGTGTGTTATGGGCTTATGACCTCTCTCTATAAATACACTGCTAGAAATAACCAATACATTTCATTGTTTTGTGTTAGTTCTGAACTCACAGTGTAAATAATTTACCTTGTACATTTCAACTAAGTCACTCAGCCTTCTTCTGTTATTGTGTATGATTCAATATTAATATATTTCATGTTTATGAATTATTATGCATAAAAGCTTAGAATTACAGATAGTGTACAAACACAATCATAGCAGTGAGGACTCTGGGGGCCATGCAAACTCACTATCAAAACACACCATAATAATAATCTTTTTGAGCTCATTTCCCCTATAGTCTTTCCAATTTCTAAAAAGTTAAATTAAATATTATGTTTAACGTTTGCGAATTTGTTAAATAATATTGGATTTACAATTTTTCTTCTTCAAGTTTATCTTGATTTTATAACCTTTGGTGTAAGGGGAAAACTAGTTTGCCTTTGGACCATGCATACAGTACATATCATTCTCATAATATTTATATTAGGGCAAAAGTAAAACAACACACAGTTGAGTTATTTTCTCAAATGTTTTGATGTGTGAAAATCTATGTACAACAACATCTTCAGACACACATCCAGTTTTTTTTTTTAAACCATAGTTTTACATATTGGCCCATTATTTTGAAAGTGAACTACTCGACACAACAAAATCTATGTAGTTATCCTATATTTCAGCAAAATAATACTCTTATCATGTGAGAATCTCTGTACAACAAAATATACACAATTAACAAGGATCTTTTTCAACATGGTGTCACCTCCAAATTTTTTTGATATATTAGAATCTCTGTATACATCAAAATTGACCAATATTACGTATCCCCATTTTTTTCACAAATGATTTCACCTCCAAATAATATTTTGATATATTAGAATCTCTGTATACATCAAAATTGACCAATATTACATACCCCCATTTTTTTTCACACATGGTTTCACCTCCAAAATAATGGTTCAACATGTCCAAATCTCAGTACAGTTTAAGCAGATTTCCCTTTTGTTAAAACCAGGGATCCACAACCCCTGGGGAAAACGTACATGTAATCTTCATAGATGTTCCATGTCACTCTGACTGTGTTTTCCAACGAAATGGAGAGAGCAAAAGTGACAGACAGCATTCATGAAAGATGAGGCAATCAGATTTGACACTGTTCATGCTTATTGAACAGAATCATCTGTGTAAGTAATGTCAGTGAGAATAGGTCTCAAATGCACCATGATTTATACAATTTCAACTTACGTCTATTTAATGAAGGCGATGCCCTGAATAAATCCGATCCAGCATCTGACGCCTGCAATAAAGCAAAAAAAACATACCGAGAAATAGTATTAATATTTGTGGTAATTCGACCAGTGTCTCAGTCTCACTCAATAAGTATTGGACAATGAAATAAGATGAAATGATCCATGAATTGATCAATGTAAAACAGAATGACATTGATGAAATTTACACAGCATCATCTTGCCTTGTCCCTTGATAGTCCATTTACCTGAAACATGATGCATCATGGGATTACGTCTGGGCCCCTGCTGCTATTTCTCATTTTCGTGACCATTTTGTGATAAAGAGGCTATTTCGTGATGACTGTTTTCTATTCTTTATACAAAACTACTGGTTTATACTGACAGAAATCATCCCATGAACAATAATAGGTCTTACATTTCACATAAAAACATCTGAAAAATTTTAACTTATTTAGGGTGTTCTAAATATACAATAGGGGAATTTATAAACAGGCGCTTCATTTTTCACATTTTTAGTCTTAGATATGAACAACATTTCATGTCAATTTCATAAAGCGACAGGACTGTTACCACAGCGCTATGGTTTACATGTAGGTACACATACGGCATTGAAAAACCTTTCACCTTTAGTAATTAACTTAAAATATAAAACAACAATTACTTTTCTTTTTTAGACCACATAGTGTGAATGCTTGTATACACACTGACATCTGGGTCAAAGGTGAAAGGTCATGGCAGGTCACCAAAACCACACACAACATGATGAAAGCTATACTGGCAAAGCATTTTAATGTATCATTATCATTACACATCAACGGTATTTAGCCAACGACAAAATAGTAGAGAGTCGATTAATCACCCGTAAGTAGTGTAAAGAGGACCTTTCAGTAAGCCATCCCACTTCCCTTCACTAGTCAAGCAGAAACTTAGTCTTTCCCCTAATTTCAAAACACCACTCAATCACAGAATACTCCTCCAAAACTACCCACTACATGTACATTTAGAAATCTCTCCACAACGAAAAATGTGAGCCATAAAAAACGGTCAAGTATTTAGTTAAATTGCACTGAAAACTAGCATTGTGTTGTTTAAAGTGAAATTTTGAGTTGCTTCTATGTCTGTGTTGTATCAGTGGCAAGGACAATTTATGGGCAATTAGTACTTGCATAGTATCAATGTACACAGACTCGGCTGATATTAATGTACCTCAATCACTCCATAAAACTGCAACAGCTCTTTTACACACTTGATAACTTTTAGAGCCTGAACTGAACTTTCCACGTCTACTTCTCAACTACAACTCTTCTGTTGAACTACTACATCAAGTATGAAAACTATTCTTTTAAAAAACCCACTGTAATGATTCTACTGAGGTACATTAGAGATTCAAGCCACCATATTTTTTTTTACTTTTAGTGTGGGCAATTAGAAATATTGACATATTTTTCCACAGTACCATCACTCATAATCTAAAATTAAACATTTTTTTTTATATTTGTCACTCGATCAATTACATGTACAACATGTAAGACCACAAGTCTTTATTTGCTATTAGAATATTGTATTATTCTATAGCCACTTTTGCTTTAAACTTACAACAAACTGTATCATTAGACTCCCTTCAAAATGCATTCAGCTGCTCTCTGCAGTTATTTATTAAATTCAATGCATTCCGTTTTATCACAAACGAATATCATACAACGCTAGCTATCGTTTAATTTTGTTGAAATCTCTGAAACCCTACAATATCTTCTATAGAATAAGTACTTTTTTATCTGGCATGTTCAGATATATTGTATGCCTATAAATATTACTCTTACATAAAAGCCATGAACTGTTTTCATAACAAATGCTACTACTAATCCAGGTGGAGTATAAGCACCACATGTTGTTTTTTTTCAATACCATACATTTGTATATCATGCAACAACAAAAAACGAAAACAGAATCCAATATGCATGTCTGGTATTAAAAATACAATTTATTTGATGACAAACACGATATGTCGCCAGATCACTTAAGTTCTAACACACCCAAAGTTACGACCACCATATTAATTTTGGCTGATTTGCATGACTACAGACTTGAAGAGAATGGCTTTAGTAAATCATATATTATATGTGCTGAGAAACACAGTTATATATGTGATTCCTTATCTACTGGCTATGTAGGTTTTCGTAGCATGGGACCCCAAGGTGTGTGTGTGTAAATCACATAACTGCTGCACATTAACTACATGAAATGTTACTATCCCAAATATAGCATAAACCTAGAATTTTCATGTCATGAAAACCATTTCAATTGTGCTTCTTAACAGTACTGCAATCACTCATCTACACTGTAGGGCTCAAATTTAATAGCAGCAATCTCAGGCATTGCAGAGAATAGAATCTCATATCCATGGGAATCAATACAAAATTGTAGCTGCAACAGTTCACTTGGCTATTAAAAAATAAAATCTGACTATCAAGCTACATGTAAATTCAATAACTGACATTAACCTATATACATGTATGTGTACACACGACAAAGTAAATTTTGCCCTCACTGGTTAACGAAAGTGAAATACACATAGCTGTTGTCATTAATGATTCTACATTGCATCTATTCACCAGCAGTTTACTTTTTTTATAGCCATCGGCCGTTGCTGAACTATAATTTAGCCGACAGAAGATAATTTGTTTCTGCTATTAAGGAGTTTGATAGATCGCATCGTTTAATTTTTGTTGAAAGCTCTGAAGCCCTAAAAGACAAACCATACCTTCCAAAAAATGATTACATTTTCTGATAATATGTTCTGATAATACAGTATGGCTATAAATATTACTCTAATGTACAAGCCATGAGCTGCTTTCATGACATACATTATTTCATACGTGGTACACAACAGGGAAATATATGCTAGATTTTTCATTTCTGTATTAGATACCACATTTGTGAATGGAATTAAACTCAAAATAGTTTTTCAATATCCTCTTAATAAATCTCCCGAACCTATTAAGGTGCTACATAACTATACTTATTTCTGTACTTAATAGAGATTGGACTATCTAGGAGAAAAAGGTAATTGATTCAATATGGTAATATATTGGAATGAAAATGGTGCTACTGCGAAGACTCTCCTGGTTATAGATTCTGCTTTAATATACAGATATATCTTCAACAACACTGACACGAAAAATAACATTGAAAATTATGTCAACATTTGAACAGTGATGGACGACGACATGAAGTCCAGATCTATATGGATTCCATTCTTTCTTGGTGGCGCCAGTCATTTCAGTATGTCAAATCGCTGGTGTATATCGTCAAGGTGAAAATATTACAATACCATACAAGTCAAAAATATATTTCACATAAAGAAGTTGTGCATGGCTGCAGGTTTAGTTAGGTCGAAATTGATCATTTGTTAGCGACATACCCTCATTGGCTTAGAGGACACAGTGTACCGACATTACTCCAAATGAAGTCAAATGATTTAAGACGACACATTGTGTCGCTGAAAAGATGAATCAATTCTACGCAGCAAGACTGACTTTGATATACGAAACGATGAAGATCAAACAGAGCTGACATCTGAAAATAAAATGATCCGGACTGTTACACAACGGAGAATAGACCATAATCTGATCTACGGCAAACGAAACGCAAAATAACGAGGCATGACGGCAATACTATCACTAATAAATTGAACTTTTCACTCACTCCCTTAAGAGGAAAGAACTGAGAGGAATGGTGATGCATTGCCTTATTTACAAGATGAAAACACATCCCCTGTATCTATTATCCCCAGAGCCACTGATCAACATTAATGCATTATTTATAATCACGTTATTCCACAGAGATATACCTTGTTATCTATTCCGTAAAGAGGATTGATGATCCCGCTACTTTTATATTTCCACAGTGATGTAGGATGTCGGACGAGTCAATACAATGAAGAACAGATCAAAGTAAATTGACAGATGACTCCCACACTACTACAACTAATTATCTGACAATTTGCCCAATACACTCAACCACTAATGTACAGGTGCCCGCTATACAATTCATCAACAAGTTCAGTTCTCCAGGGCCCAGCTACAACTATCTAGCTAATAAGCACTATTAATGAACTACTTTATCTCAATTCCTATCTTAAATTTGCTAACTTCTATCTTGTACAATCAGGGATAAATCATCCAATACTGACGGTCTCCACTGAACGTTGGTCGTCTTCTTTTATCTGTGTCTACATACATGAATAATAATCTCCGCTGCCCGATTGCAAAGTCTTCGCCTATTTAGCATCACATCCGTTGCATAGAATAAATAAATGAAAGTTTCAACTTTCGGGCTATTTCCTTGAAATTATGCTGTGTAGCCATACCAATCAGTTTTGATGTTTCTCTACACACATACACAACAACCTTTCCAGTCAAGGAGATCTAAGCAATGTTTCTCGAATCTGACAACTGTCAACGCAATGCCTTTCCAGTGTAATGGGGGTCAGAGAAATATAGCCCCATTACAAACAACTTTTGGACTACATATAATATGTACAATTCCTAGTTGCATCAAGGAAATCATATGAATCACACAGGTAAATCAAAATACGGTGAAGGATGAACTTATGCAAAAGTTATCAAACTATGTAACGAATGTGGAACAGTGTCTAATTATTGCTATTTCAACAATTTTCAGTGAATATATTATAGGAAAAAACTAATGCACCTTTTACAGCTAGTGCAGTTTTAAAATGGTATACTACTGATAATAAATTGGTCAAAACAAAACATGGTTGAATTATGTCAGATTATTCAAATATAGATATTTATCACACGTCATATATACCTACCTACAAGATAAAACTGAACAGAGATGTGGGTTATGTATGATCTGTAAGTATATGACAGGACATCTTTATCTTCACGAAGCAAAAGTAAGTTTTTGATGACTTTCCATCATTTACATTTATGTCAAATTGTGACCCATTCAGATTTTACCAATGCTATGTTGCCCCTGACAACCTATCAATGTGAGGTGGTCGGAGTGTGGATGCGGGTGTATGTATCTATGTAAATAAGAAATGGGGATGCAGTTGTTTATAGACTATCATTGCATCATCACCACAAAAGGTAGCATGGTATACAGTAGGATATAAAATTTGGCGTTTTCAAACATCGTTGTATATTCTTTACTACTAATAACATCAATATCTTAAATTGCACTTATGTAAATATGTAAATTACACTTCATTTACATAATGTCTGTATTTAAATACTCTGACTAAACTGCATTTCATTTTGCCCAGTCAACTACAGGCGTCTCTTCATCATTTCAATGATTGGTGTGATTTTCATATTATGACTTCAAATTGCACACTATGTCAGTTATCACTGGAATATGGCAACATTTGTGTGACCTCCATGACTGAAAATAGTCTAAACACAGCATTGTAATAAAGTCATCCAAGTTATGAAAATATTTCCCCATAAAAATTATACAATAAATTTTAAGATAAATTCCACTCTATTCTTATAGCAACACTTAAAAAGACCTCAATACAAAGGGTGAATTCCAGAAATCTAAACAAGATGTCGCATATTGCCAAAAGAAGAATAATTTTCTTCCATCAAGATAATTAGATCCTCTCTGTGGCAATTGTCGTGGTACGTGCCGAATACAAAGACGGTAGATGCAAAAACAAGCTTACTTTAACAGTTCATGACCCCAGGCCTGCTCAAATAAATCATTTATACTGTATTTGTCAGCCAAACTGTTTCTAAATTAATACAATTTATTTCCACCTCATTATGCCTTCCATTGGGAATTGCAATTGATATTCTATTCTGCTTTTCTTTCACGACTAGGGGGGACGTACGGAATTGGGGTCACCAATGCCCCACGGTACTGGAGCCACAAAACAATACGAATTACAACGGTAATACGGCTTGATCTATAAAAATTAATTGTTTTATCAGCACCTAGTCTACTTCACTTTGCTTCAAACCAATTTGCTGTCATGCATATTACGTGTAAGAGCTAATGCAATTAAAGCATCAGACATTTTTTTTTTAC
This sequence comes from Glandiceps talaboti, assembly GCF_964340395.1. NCBI lineage: Eukaryota > Metazoa > Hemichordata > Enteropneusta > Spengelidae > Glandiceps > Glandiceps talaboti. The sequence goes on from NC_135566.1 coordinate 4,175,309, forward strand.
CTCAATCTAAAATTGAAAGCTCCATGTTTGTGTACATAATTTATGAAATACTTACAAGTGGTGACTCAGTGATGTTCTATTCAAAACTGAAATTTTTAATTTGATCAATTCAGGATATGACATTTAGACGCATGCTGAGCGCAGAGATTGCTGTTAACTAAATCTGAAATGGCTTGTCACTTATTGGCACTAACAGCTCGATGGGTGACACTATTTTTATTTGCTTATGATTCTCATGAATTCATCGACGCTGTTTTTTAGTGTTGCAACCAAAACAGCAAATTCATACAAAATACACCTATGTTCAAACTATTCTGTGGACTTGGAATGCTTGTGCGCTGATTTGCATACGAATGTGCAATAACAATTTCATATAAATTTGGTCACGTTCAAGTATCATATTCTATATTTTTGTGAAGAGCTCAATCTCTATGCATTTTTTTTTTTTGAAAGACGACAAATTAATCACTGGAACAAATGCATTTCAAGAATATGTAATTTCTAATGATACATTTACCTATTTCAAAAATATTTTGTGTTCAAAATTTGCAGGGTTTGTGATGGAGCTTCAAATGCCTATTTTCCAGTGTAATTAAAGTTGTATTTTGCCCTAACACTACACACAGGGCAATCGGAAACCATTCCACTTTATGTTGCTGTATGCCTTGAAACCACAGTACAGTGCAATATCATCTGAGGAACATTGGTTGGAGGGCAAACACATCTCAGCATGCACGAAAATTGTCAGAATTGAAAACATCGCTACTTTGCATGAAAATAGAGAGATTCATACATAAATCATACATACATACAGCAACAGGACAATCATTGATTTTTAAACATTCTGAACTCACAAGAAAAAAATCCGAATGTTATCAACTATGCATGCATCAGCAAGGATATTGTCAATTTTTTAAACATAGCTACCAGACAGCAAAATATAGATATCTTCTCAACTATACATTATTAATGTATTCTTGATACTTACTTGATACGTGATACTTTGTTTCTAGAAATCTGTGAAAAGTTGAGAATTCTGTCTTTTTCATTTGAGATTCCGTATCGTGAATGAAGTATCACATTTCTTTAATAATGTACTGATAATAACACACAGAAAACAATGAGACGGGTCAACAGATAGATAAGAACACACGAAATTCAACACCTACTCTTTTCCATTTTTAATAATAAATGATTTGGAAAGGGCCCTGGATTTCCATGATAAGTCTTTACATATCAATTTCCAATTTATATGTACAGAGAGAGACAAACAGAGCAGACGAAATCAATGAAACATTATATTTAATGACCACTATTTCCGTTTACCTTGCCAAAATAAATTTGATTATACTCATCTTTGTTTTTCATATTAAACTGGTGAATATTTCCAGTTTATGAAGGAGTGGGAAATGGCTAAAGCTTCAATTGGAATGGTTTGGAAATATTTGCAAAGAGAATGTCTAGGATAATGTTGCTGTTCAGGGAATAAACACATCACTAATCGGATTGAGTATTTTCGCTAAATCCAGGGGATCCTAGTAAAGCTCCCTAGGGCAGCATAAAAGAGTAGAATAGAACTGTGAGGAAGTTACCAATGGAGGTCTTGAGGGAACATAGGAACGCTATTAATGAATAGGCTCATTTACAAACTCATTTAGGAGCCATAACATTCTGAAAACCAATCCAATTGTGTAATAATATTAAATTGAACTTTACTGCGATGTCCTAATACAAGGAAATCCACGTTTAAATTGTCTGAGATTGAGAAAAATAGCATGATAAAGCTTGCGCTAGTAATGATATTAGGACGTAATGAAAGTCAGTATTTTACAATCAAAGTCGAACAGAGACTTGGCAGACCACAACAACTACAGTAACTAACAGACACGGTTTATATGCAAGCATCGAAACAGTGCAGGTACGATGTGTTGGCAGTACCTACATGTATGTATAAAAACAGCTTGACTCTTCGACTATGATGAAATAATCATCATATCAACATGGGTGAAATATTTTAGCAGTGAACAAGTACAAAAATGACTGAATTTTTTACTTAATCTCACACCTCAGCTGGCTTTTGTTTCTTCCATTAACCCTTTCATGACTGGAGACGAGTTTTAAGTAATTTTGGGACCCAATTTATATGAACATTTTCATAGTTATAATAATATTACTTCATTAGGAAGTAACATTTCTTTAATTCCAGTCTAAAATGAAGCTGATATATGCCAAAAACTTACATAAAACAAGAATTTTGTTCAAATAATTTTGGCGGCAAAGTTTTCAGTACTGAATGGGTTAAACTGTTTCATACATGTCCTTTCCTACAATCCCTTTTCTCCTTATTTTATGTGGTCTCTTTCACAAGGTCATGACTGAAAATAGAACCACGCATGAGTGACTCCATCAGACACTAAAAATAATTCATATAATGCAAAAAATACCACCTACCTTCTGAACACCAATGTAGAAAAAATGAACTTATGAATAAAATGTAAGAAACACAAACACACATTTTCTTTACAATGCATACACTTTCACTCTGAACAAAAGCACTTTGTTACCGTCAACATACATTATTAATTCTTCAATTTGTATCATTCTATGTTTTGAACACAGCTTGGATTACCACGATATTCAAAGTTCATTAAATATTGAGAGAAATAGCACTAACTAGAATTAAAAATAGAGAGGAGTCATACCCATACAATAAAGAAAAATATTTATGTATACTAAAACGTGACTTCTATGTCTTAAACAGAGATATTTTAGTGAGAAAAAAACCAACTTTATGAAATTGATATTCACATGCCTATGTACATCACTATTCAGATATGAAGATATATATAATATGCATGTATACACATTTATAATGGCTATCTTTATTGATTTTTGTATTTTCATTTTCTATTTCCGAAGAAAAATATTTTTGATACACATTTTCATTGTAGCAACTTGAAGTACAGATAAAAATTGATGAAATTAAAAAAAAAATGACTTAAGTAAGTAAGGAAACAAAAATGTTGAGAAAATTCTACCCAGAGCACAATATAGTGACAATATATATGTGGTGAGAAAACATTTCCTTTTGGGCTTAATAACACTGAGGACAAAAAAAGACGAGTAAAAATAAGTTAGGAGATGACTCTATAAATGTACAGAATATATTACTTTTAATACAAAGCAGGGAAATAATGGTCTTCAATATCCTGCTCGAAATCATAAATTGCAGTTATAATAGGGATAAAGATGTCATATTTGCTTCCAAATTCCATGAATTTTGGTGAAAGTGATTTGAACGTAATTTTTAATGTGAATAATAAGTTTGCACTAGCAAAAATGATCAGAATGTTTAAAGAGTTACTAGAAATTTGGTTCTTAAAGGAAACCAAATCAAATAGCTTTATTCTTGTAAGTTACCGATCTAGCTCATGGGGTTTTTTGATCTAGCTCATGAGATTTCCAACATGAAAACAATGAGACTATACTATGACTCACAGGATCTCGTGTCTATATGCTGTTATTAATTGACCCATACTGAAAGTATTGAAGTAAACAAAACAAGCATGTCAGTCACGATACAGTGTATATAGATGGAAGCCTAAACATGTGGCACAAAACTACACGCAATATAGAACTAGATGCATCACACGTGTTGTCGTCGTGTCTACTTCCTTTTATGCCTACAAGTATCACAACTAGTTCATGTAAATGTATTTAGAGACTCACTAGCTGGTGTTGATAGCGCTGTGAACTGTTCTTAGTCTTCAATGAGTGTGCTTCTGTGCCACGTTTAGCAATAGGTTTGTATTTACAAGCCTAGAATCCAGTCCTCTGGGGATTTTACTTTTACCTTTTCCTCTACCACGCCTAGCATTTCACTATAATGGTCATACATTCAAACCTAAAATTAGATTATGATTTCCTGAAGTGACGTTGAATAGGGTATTCATGTTCACATCATACACCTGAACTCTCCAAGTTGGCTCTAATCGTGTGGTGATGCTATCGATGTCATGTCATCTCTTAAACATAAGTGGGAAAGAATTAAAATGCTATAGAAATTTGAGCATGTTTTCAGGACATAGCTCCATGAAAGTAATGTCATTAGCAAAATGCCAGGCGTGGTAGGAGAAAAGCGATGGCAAAATCCTCACATGACTGAATTCTAGGTATGGAACTAGAAGCATCATGTATGTCCTTGACGCATCTGCTTCCTTCTACATCTACATGTATAAGAACTAGTCTTAAATGTACACGTATTTAAAGTGAGATGCCAGGCGATGTCGATAGTCACCGTGTACAACTATGTTCTATTCTTCTATGAGTTTACTTCTGTTTCACATGCTTCACGATAGACTTTTATGTACTCACTTCATGTATAAATGCTTGTTTCATTTATTCCGAACTATTTCTTCTCATACTCACAAGAAGGATATGACTTCCTATGCTATGACACATATCAATACTGATGTCCTCATACAAATGTCATACACACTTTCACAAGCACTATAAAGATCAAATCAACTTGACTATTAAGATATTTTCCTTGCTTGGCAAATCATGTTTATATCACAACAAGACTTACATGATTTGAATATCAATCCAGATTTAATACAATATAATTTGCTTTCATAAAGGTGTGCGTAAACAAATACATAATTTATAGAGCTATGTTATTTGCTAAATTGTTGAATTTTTAAAGCTAACTATTAAATATCAAAACAAATTTCCATAACTCAGAATATCAAGTTTGGTGTACATATCACATAAATATGACCTTTTCACAAAAATATATACCTCTTATTAGTGGTATTTTCACTGCAGTGCAAAGCCGAAAACACTATTGCATACCTGTATGCAAATGATATGCAAATGAAAACACGAAATCACGCTGTATGATTTTTATGGGATTTTGCCGTTTCAGATAAACATACGTAATAATAACAGAACTCCATGCCATGTGAGTTCCAGTGTGCTTGCAGTTTTTTCTGCTGTACTTTCACTTGCTACGCTTATGAAAGTATGTCGCAGAGAACACTTCAAGTACTCGTGCAAATACCCAGAATACACCACACTTGCACTCGTGCATCATGGGGTTCTGTCATATTATGTGCATAATATAATTAACTAATTCTGATATACAAGTTATTTGTTGATTTTTTCAAAGCCAATTACCATCTATCCAAATTTACATAAATTGCTATATAGTGTTTGGTACAATTATGATGAAAGTGCCTGCAAAAACAAACTACCTTTGCAGAACACAAAATATCTGAAACACAAAGTGTCCTCCACAGCATTAGCATGTCTAACTTATCCTACCTCTCATCTCCTTTTCAAATTCTGTTTTAATTCCTTCCCTGCCTTCCTTCATTCTCCTTGTAGATTTGCTGATTAAAATTTCAGAGCCTGATAAGCCTTATCCTGTTTCCATCTCTGTTCTGCTTGGGCTGTGTGTTAATACCCAATAGACTTGCATCAAACTACATAGGGACTTTAGTTGCGCAAACAGCCTGTGGACATACCTACAGAGACTCAACCCAGGAGACATGGCTCATGAATTTCAACATTTACCCTAGCAAGCTTTCCCAATCTACTTTTTTTTCTGCTCAGTCAATTTCACTATGTCTTGCAAGTCCACAAGAGGTGTTAATTATCCAAAGTTTCCTTGGATTTTAATAGCTTTTCTCTTCTTTTTTTTTTACTGTGGGTGGACGTGATGCAGAACAACATGAATATGAAGGTCATGCTAAGGCCACCGTCAGTTATTACACTATGGACAATCTCTAGCATTTCAATTTTCAATTCAAACTTTTAGGTCATTTCATGTGATGGCCGGTAACTGATTAAAGAGCTGCCTTTTACATTAATGTATAAATCTTTAAACGCTGTAATACAAACATTGCATAAATGTCTTCAAAGAGCCCACTGAGGTGTGAAACTTGTCAAAGATTCATGCCATTTTTAAACTAATTTTTACTTAAATACAAACATGTGTGACGTTATTTCCAACAAACTTATGTTCGTCTTAATGAGTCAACATTTTCTGAAGAATTCTAAAAACACAATAAACACTAATTTGAACACACAACATACCCTGTCCTGAGAAGTGATCAAGTTCCATTATACTGACCTCTGATAGAAAATTGGTTGAGATGAAAGTAAAACTCACTGTGTACTAATACAAAGTATATCCAATGCAAAATAAGTGATGATCAAATGTACACTATTACCAGTTACGACTGGATAATTTCAGATAGACATAGGAGTTGACAGGATATCTGAAAACAAATGTGGGAATGGAGACTAATCTCGCACGCAACATTGTATTTCATTCCCTAATTACGAGAGAATCTCATCAAAACCATGTTAATAATTTAACTGATGTTGATGGAAGTCTAACATGTAATTTAGTTGATAAATATAAAGCTATTGTCAAGAGACCTTAGTGATATGAGATATTATCCGGGGAATTGAGGGCTGTAGTAATAATTACGGTATTATAACTGGGACTTATTCAGTTTTGATTTTATATGCAAACCGGACGAAAAGTAGCCAAATTAAAACCTTACTTTCTGCCTGAAATAACACTTAGGAAACTTATCTCTCGTAGTCCAGTATCAAATTTCATTGTTTCTTTCAGTACGATTTAATCTGGCATATAAACTCCTACGAGGGGGAAATTCTTTTTTTTTCTGGATTCCTATAATTATTTTATTCAAAACTATCATTTTATCGAGGAAGCTAATTATCAAGTTTGAGAACTTTGTATTAGAAATAAAACTCATTAAGACCTAATAAAAAATATTGTGTGATTCCGATTACACTAAATTTTAGAATAGGTGGGGTAGGTAGAATTTTTATTTTATTTTTATCATATTTATTTTTTCATCTGTGAGTGTCTAGTTCAAGTTTTCTATTGTTTTCCAAATGGTCTCTGTGTTGTTTATTTCTTCCTATCAGCCGTACAGCCATTACAGATTACAAAAAGTTTTATTTTGTCTTTATATTAAATTAATGTCAGTTTCCGCATCCACTATTTCATAATTTTTGCGATTTTATTATTTTTTTCTTGAAAGTTTACACTCAGCAGTGAAAAACGAGGTGGGTCAGGTAACCAAACCAAACAAATATTTTTTTTTGGCCTAATGAAATGCCACCGTGAAATATAGGTGTTTCCTGTATAAAATGTTGTTTTTATCTAAAAATGCTTTTTATGCATTGTTGTGAATCAATTCAAAGTATTTGATACCAAGATAATATTTCTGTTTTCTGTGTTAGTGGACAAATTTAGATTTCCTCAAAGCATGGTATATTTGCATTCCTCTAATTGATCAATATTGAAATTATACTATTTCCGTGCTTTTTTAACAAGTCATCACAACTTGTGCACGTACGGTTTTATTCATAAACATATTCCTGTAACCGTGCTTATAACATCACAGAATATAGGTGTTCAAGAAAATAATTTTCAGTATATGCAGAGAAATTTACCCATCAGCTTGAATAAATAATCATAACCGTTTTTAAATTGTTATTTGTGAATAGACAGGTTCTAGCTATAACGCCGAATAACAAATTAACATCAAAATACCATTACAATATGAAATGTGACCATTTTTATGTACAGTGTTCATCAAATGGTCAACCCGTCTGTGACAAAAGTCAACCAATTAATAACAAACAACCATTACTATAAATAATTTTAGACCATGTTTAAGAGAGAGTAGTTTTATGGCTTTTTTTTGAATGGGAAAATTGGAAATAAATTCATGTCAGTATATTCACAGCCTATGACTGCCATTCACACTGGACCAGTACTTTCATGTCAAACTGCTTCCATTCAGTCCTGAATATTCACCATTATATGCACATTCAAAGCCTATGACTGCCATTCACATCAGTACATAGTATACACAACATACTGCCATTCACACCAGTACATTCACAGCATACAACTGCCATTTACATTAGTACATTCAAAGCCTATGACTGCCATTCACATCAATACATTCACAGCATCCAACTGCCATTTACACCAGTACACATACACAACATACAACAACTCATTTACATATCAGTACATTTACAGCATACAACTGCCATTCACACCTGTACATTCACAGCATACAACTTCCATTTACATATCAGTACATTTACAGCATACAACTGCCATTTACATTAGTACATTCAGACCAGAACATTCACAAGATATAACTGCCATTCACACTAGTACATTTACAGTGTATGACTACCCTTTGCTTGAATAACACAGGTTGACAGTATATAACAGTCAATTAATGGAACATCATTCTAACCATTGTCATTACACCAGTTTCAGCAGAATCATCGTTTTTCATTACTATACACTACTGTATAAATGTGAATTCAGCTAACAGCAAAACATATTACTTACAGTGATCAAACATTAAGCAGATCGCTATTGTTTCTTCCCTTTGTATCTTTCCTCTGTCCGTGTGAATTCTGTACCCTTAACCACCTCGAAATATATTTATCTCTCCAGTAATTCCTGCCCTCTGGCAAGACAGCATAGATGACAATACCAAAACAACCACAATAAATGCATTCATAATGTCAAAAGACAAATAGCTGTCGCACTCGTATCCATGCTACAAAGAGACTAACCCAAGCTATGTGAACACTAGGTATGTATCAACATACAGCCACTACTACTACTACAATAAGAAATTTTCATCACAGCTATATTTGATTGTTGGCGAAATGAACACGAATTAATACAAATGAAATATTTCAAGTGCATTTCAGTGTAACTGAAAATAATTGATTTATCCACCATCTTGTTTTCAAGAAAATCAACAAACTGTAACTTTCATAAAGATATAGATATGGAATTTGGTAGTCATTTTGGATTCGTTAACAGAATGGGTCCTATTGACCTCTACTGATAATATTTGCATGGTGACCCGTTTTCTTCTTCTAGATCTAAACCAAAAATGAGATGGAGTTTTCCATGAACAAAGCACTGAATAACAAAACATTTCAGACTATCATTTCCGAGCGTACTACTTTAAATTCAATTTGGCATTTCCTATTGTCAGTACCTCCTCCCCCTTTTCAACTCATCCCCAACTTGTCACTTTGACAATATGCCAACATACTTAAATATGAACACTTTCATAAAATTGGAAATAATTGACAAAGTCGTGTCTCTATTTTTACATGGATTCTCAATTATTGTCCATATTGTCAGTCTGAAATCCATCCCTAGCTTTAAATGGCTGGATTCATCAGGAAACCTGCACTCATTTCACATGATGTCAGTTTATGATCTCTGTTAGTGTTCTATGAAGCTCACATACTTGTCATTAATATTATGACAATAAAGCTGTCGATTTCAAGACAATATTTCATGGAATGTACAAAAACGACAATGTGAAAAAGATTGCAGTTTCCTCTGACTGCAAAGAGATAGTATAGCAGCTGTACTACGCAAGAATGCAAATGTGTTTTACCTCATTCTCTTTATATGTGGAACAACTTTGACCCTAAATAATGATACTGAGGTACCTTATCATGATAACTATATACTATAGACTGTAACAAGTACTGAGATAAAGAGATGAATTCACAAGAATCCCCTCTGGTTCATTGTAGGGTTTCTTCCAAATAATGGTCAAATTCATTGTGCAACGGTGCAAATTCAAACGAATTTCACTGATGTTATTGACATCGAATGGCCTTTATCTACATTGCTGCTATCAAATGAATCTAGGCAAATTATGAACACCATTTTCATTGCGAAAAATTTCTCACACAACATAAACTTGCAAATGTACCTTGAAAAACTCCATTTCTATATCTTATTTTATTTCCGAGGTGTGAAACTAGTGAACGGTTCAACTTCAAATCATTTTTTATATTTAAATACTGCAGATTTCTAATTGTTTATTTTTATCCTGCTGAGAAGAATTCGTTTAGAATTTTACAACAAGGTCAGCCTAATACATGACAGCCATATTGGTATACAATTAAGTCATGATAAGTAATGAACTGTAGAGTAATTACACTTTCTCTCTCTTCATCACCACCATCTATCTATACCTCATTCTGATCTCTTCGCCTCATCACCATCCTGCAATCAGTGTAACATGTAGTTCTTCAGCAACACTTATGCCATCCTTAGACTTTCTTCCGACCACTTCAGTTCATTTGAACAAAAGCACTCACCTGCCACTTTTAACTGTAACTTACTTTCCGCAATGAAAAAAAAATATACCTCATAACATTCAAGTTTATTAATATCCTTTCTTTGCTCACAATCCTTACTATGAATAACCACAATAGCCACAGACCAAACATATTCTTCGAAAAGGTGTTCCCGAAAGACTTTTTTCACACCGATTAGGTAAATAAAACATTGCCGTCCTTCAAGGCCAATCGTTAGCTATATAGTAAATGTATCTAGATATTGGCAGATATTAGTTCTCAATTGTTAGAACTTTTACCATTAAATATGTCAGCAATTATTGCGTGAGTGATAGATCAATACAGCAAAACACTGTATCATATAAATGAATGCACAGTTACAATGAATATGACCTGTCAACGCCATGGCAACCATTAAAAGCATAGATTGCTTAAAAACACTTGTCTACGGAAATGAAGAACGAGGCCATTGGCAAATGTGCTATCGATTATATCTAAGTACAAAATTATGGCTTGACAAGCAGAGTCTAAACTGCCATTCCCCTAGACTGTGTTTTAGGAATGTCTGCGCTCAATTTGTAAACCTCCCCTACGGCAATATTTGAATTTCAACTACTCAACTTCTGGGAGTCAATAAATTGTGCGCTGAAATCTTTCCCGGAAAAATTAACAGACGTCAGATGTATAAAGGCTTGTCATTTCAAACCTGATCCATAAATACATGACACCTCTATGTATACATTATTTGAAAGTACATGATAAATTTAATCAATGAGTTGAAACCATTTATGAATAAATTAACTAACTAATTAATAAATATCACAACAGAATGCTGATCACTTCAGAAATAGGTAATTGCCTAGCAATGTTTATTACTGGAAAAGGTGCTATTTTTAATGGCGAAAAACTATCAGAAATTCATTTTATTGGCAAGGCTTCCTTTATGGGGATCTATCATATCACAAACATTTTATTTTTATTACATCATGCTTTCCATTTGGACTATTTTATAGGATTTAAATGCTTGAGGGAATAATATTTTGTATTTTTTTCCTCACTAAAAGGGTATCATGTTCTGTCACTTTGATACACACCTAGTAAATTTGTGGTTTTATTTTTATGGTGTTTCTTCTTCCTACGCCATCTTCCTTTTTGACGTTGTCCGTTAAATATTCATAATTATGATACGAGAGACACTTAGTACAAATGGTTGCCCAAAACCGATTAAATCCATTTGAAAGTTCTCACAACTGCAAGATAGAATTGACATTTTCCAGACGTACACCGTACCAGCATGACAAACATTTCTGCTGGTTAGTAATATATTTGAAAATGTTCAATGCCAGCATTTGTATTTATTATTATATTTTTATCGTTTCTAAATGTAATATTTCATTCCGCATGTGTCGACAGATCTATGGCTGGCAATCAATATCATCTTTTCATCTTTATTTTTCATTAAACTGACGTAAATTGCAAGAGATGAAATTTGGTTTGAATCTAGCAAGCCACTGTGAAGTCACATGTGTCTGTAAAATACACATAACTACGAATCTCGAGGGCAATTTTTGGGATAGCAGACAGGGAACATAACTTCTTTACCTCTGTGGTTTATGATTGACAAATTGAATCTTTAGCAGTTGTATAAAACCTGTCTTTTCATCGATCTTTCTATCTTTAAGCAACAGAGGAAAGAACAGAGGAAAGACTATTTTATTGTTAAAAATACAACAGAATATCTGATTAATATTAATATAATAATATTAATAATCATTTCACTTTCTTCCATATTACTCACTATCATAAATATTTAAATGCTGTATGGATAATTATAGTACAATTCTCAATATTTCGTTCCAAACTGTACATCTGTTTGTATCAACTTATCTCCATATTTTGTGTATGATCATTCATGCTGGCAGACAATTGTAAATTAAGCTATTATGGAAGACTTTTGGACTTAATTGCTGTAAGAGTTACATGTCAAAGCAGTATACAATATTCAATACTTTGTTTCAAACTGTAAAAATTGAAGGTTTGGGTCTTGATATCAACTTATTGTGACGCCATATTACCAATCATTTATGCTGGCAGCAAATGCTAAATTAAGATACTAAGAAACACCCTTTAAAAACTCAAAAGCTGTGAAAAACATATAATAGAATAATAGTATGCCAGTGGCTCTACCTCTCATAGGACAAAAAAGATATAACCACAGAACTAGTATAAAGTTCAAGAAAGGAAAGTTGAAAGCACTTTCAAATTTTTCAATTACTGACAACAAATAAATTATCCACTTTTTATTTTTAGCTAATGTATACACCTGATAGTGGGTTTAGGTTTGATGGTTTACAAATTTCCTGACTGAACACAAAGTTCAAGAAACAAAAGCTCAAAACATTTCCACAGCTTCTAATTACAACTGCTGTATTATTGACAAAGTATCTGACAATCTCTTAATAATGTATGTATCTGTCTAGTTCTGTATGCATTTCAATCATCTCCACCATATATAGTCAAATGGATTTTTCTAGCACAGAATTCTGTTTTTATCACCACCACCAACAGCAGCAGTTTATGCTATTGGAGTGTTGATATAATTGTGACGACGTTATCGCATCACCCTCTTGCCACTTACTTTCAAACTGGAGGTTGAGTTTGTAGTCAACTGAACAAAGTAACTAATTACAACTGCCTGTCAGTGTGTGATATATTACTAATGACAGGCACTGTTCATCCCTTCCCCAGCAGCTTCCCCACCTAGATTTTCAACAGAATTTGTCCGTTTGACTATACATTAGAAAGAGATCATAGAGAACGACTACACGTACAGTAACTAGACAAGGTGACGGTTTAGGGTTGCTGGTTTACAAATTTACAGTATTATCATATTTATCTTCTTTTTTTATCAGAACTGTGGTAACACATCCATATACTTTATATTCCGATGTCGGTTTCATATTCTATATGATAATCTTTGACTTGGCTATTTCAATCAAACCTACACAGTAACTATTATGACTACAAACAACGTGACCTTCATAAATATAAAGAGATGATATTTTACCCTGATAGAATGTACAATCTCTGACTAGATCTCCTGGTTTTAACCACAGAAGAGCTGAACTATAGGAAAACTCATTTACAGGAAAGGTCACAGAACACATCCAAATCCTATGAATCAATGAAAGTTTAATAATTCCTGTATTTTGTGGAGGTAATTTTCACCATTTATGTAAAAATGACTGACTTCCTGGCTGGCACTCCTTAGTATATATGAAGTATACGGTTCACACCTAGTTCAGGGTCAGTTTCACACCCCTAACTCACCTATATCCGACATCAATGTCTACCTAAAGTATATACCCCACAACAGTATGAATCAAACCATTCTCAAAGAATAACCCCTATACAACAGCTCATAATCAAAGCTTAGATTCAAACTCCCATCTCAAATTTCACTCAATTATAACTGTATAAATTGATTCTGGTTTCTTATTATTAGCGATTCTATGTCGGAATCTTTTGTCACTGTCTGTATGTAGCAAATGGTAGAACCAATTTCCTCTGTTTGGATTTTGTAAACTGTGATTTCATCTATCAATTTTGTCAATATGTTGAACAAAAAATGAGATTTTGTTCTTCAATTTTTATAAATACTTGGGTGAATAGTATAGAGATTTCATGTTTCGTGCATTTCTAGGGGGGGGGGGGCAAAATGTGTTATTTAACGTTTTGATTTTTATGAATATTTGGGTAAACAGTGGTAGCGATTTCATACCTCAATTTTTTAAAAATATCTCTGGCAAAATATGTGATTTCAGGTGCTGAATTTTATGAATATTGTGTGCAAATAGTCATTGTTGTATATTTACGGAAGATACTCTAACAAAGAATGTAATTTTGTGTTTTGATATTTTTTGAATATCTAGGAGGCAAATTGTAGGTAGGTAATACCATACTGTATACTGACACAAATCTTATAACCATAGACTGAACTGATTCTATATGTAAAGCAATTTATCAGTATACACTATGCTTAATAGCAGATTACAAATCTTGAAATACTAAAAGCCCTCCATATTGTTGTGACAGCTGTTTTCACATTATCAAATCCACACTGAAAGATTATTCAATTGATTTAATCTGCAATTCAATATATCTTTTCACCAATCATTCTTTTCACCTCAACATGTTATGTCTCGGCCTCTCTCTAGTATGTCACCTCTGTCTGTCTGACTTTCTGTCTCTGTCTCTGTCTCTGTCTCTGTCTCTGTCTCTGTCTCTCTCTCTCTCTCTCTCTCTCTCTCTCTCTCTCTCTCTCTCTCCTTCTTGCTTTCTGTGTCTGTCTACCTGTCTTTCTCACTCCAAGTTCATCTGTGTAATTACTGTTTCATTGTCTTTCTCACAGTCTGTCATGTCACGTCTGTCTGTCTCTGTTTGTTTATCTGTGTTCCATTCTCTCTCCCTCCCTCTCATGAACTCTACCCTCCACTACACTTCTTCTGACTTCCCCACTCCACACACATGTACAGCTGTTAATCACATTTTACAATATTACTGACACACACACACAGGCACGTACTGGTTGCTATTTCTGTACTCTTTCCATTTCAAAGCACACTTAATACACCATGAGTACAAGAATGACATTGCCATGTCATAGAAATTACAATAAAGGTTTGTTTTACAACTATGACATAGTTCAACCATTATGTCATTGGTTACCCTTCTTTAACAGCAAGTATCAAGAGTCAGACATGCTACAATATATTAAAAGTATGAATTATATCATTATTATTATGATACTAGGTTTACAACTGGTCGAAAATAATCCTACAGATGTTAATTTAAAATAGCGCATGGTATAATGGCTTATAGAGTCATAGCACCTACCTGTTGTCTGACCTGTCTGTTACTTACTTGCATGTGGTATGACCTGTCTGTTACTAACTAGCATGTGGTCTGACCTTATATGACATATTACAGACTAGCATATGTACGACGTGTACGTTACTGACTAGCATGTCGTATGACTTATGTTACTAACTTGCATTTTGTAAGGCCTGTCTGTTACTAACTAGCAAGTCGTATGACCAGTCTGTCACCAACTAGCAAGTCGTATGACCAGTCTGTTACCACCTAGCAAGTCGTATGACCAGTCTGTTACCACCTAGCAAGTCGTATGACCAGTCTGTTACCACCTAGCAAGTCGTATGACCAGTCTGTTACCACCTAGCAAGTCGTATGACCAGTCTGTCACCAACTAGCAAATTGAATGACCAGTCTGACACCAACTAGCAAGTTGTATGACCTATCTGTTACCAACTAGCACATTGTATACACGTTCAATGGCCAGTTTGTTACTAACTAGCATGTCGTATGTATGACCTGTCTGTTACTGCCTAGCATGTCATTTGGCCTATCTGTTACTGGCTAGCATGTCAAATGACTTGTCTGTCACTGACTACCATGTTGTATGACCTGTCTGTTACTGACCAGTGTGTCGTACAACCTATCTGTTACCAACTAGCATGCCATATGACCTGTCTGTACACATGATACAGGGAATGTAACATTGAACAGTTACAGTATATAGCTATGTGGTATCAGCTGACTGGACCCTTTGACATTAGAGACATTGAGTAGGTTGAACAACAATAAGTGATCAGTGAAGGGCAACGTGTAGTGTAACAAAGACAAGCAATCAAATAAATTAATGTTCAACATTTATATTTTAAGTTTAAAGTCTACCAAAAAAGAAATTTTATCATATTTGTTAACTTTACTGACCATCTCAATGTAAAACAGACAGTAAATGTAAACTGCAAATTACACAAAAGTTAAGACCTATTTGAAAGTTAAGGCAGCTGCTATGCAGGTTCACTGCATCAGTAGTGTATAAATTATGGAAGTATTTGATAAAATCCAAACCAATGTTCATCAAGCGCTGCATCAAATTTAAACTCATAACAGCAAACACAATAACACTATATTTCTTACCGGATTTCATCTTCTTCAGCTGCATATACATGGATTATAAAATTTTGGCAAAGACACTTGTGACATGCAAATACCAGCGATAATAGAATTTTGTGATAACTACCACAGTAATGACCTCACTGAAAACATACCTTGAAACGTCAATTAGCACAGTTTAGATGGCAAAATATGCAGCAGAATGTTGAAACTTCACCTTAGCATCAGTAAAAGAAATGCAGTCCTGTGAAATGTCAAACTACTCTCCCAACTGACACTCCCCAATCGCATTTCAGTCTTGACAAAAGGGTATAGTACATGCTCCCCCTGGGCATAATGTTGAGGTATACCTCCCTGATGGATACTGTACGTCTACTGCAGAGGCTTCATGTCACAGGACAGAGATTTCACGCCACAAAACAAAGACCCAAACACAATACTGTCAAAAAGTCAGGACATCAGGGACAATTTGACCTGAATGAATTGACACCAAAGGTCAGCAGAGGTCAAGAGGGTAACAAAACACCCCATTATTCAGAATCACAAGCTAGTAAAATGAATCAGGGGTAAAGGTGACAGATGAGAAACAGCAGATACAAATACACAAATGCTGCAATATGAAGCTGAAAACGGCAACAAAAGTAGACACAATGTGCTGTACGAGCTGTCAATAGTGTTACCTTTCTGACCCCGTACACTGCCACATCTAAAGATACCGCAGTGAGTCATCCCAAATGATGGGCAACTAGAGATGTCTATTAATCAGCAAAACAACTAACACCTCCGGTATACTGTTCTTGTGGATTTCAATCAAACTCAGTCAGACCACACAAACTGTTTTCTCAGCAAAACTCTCTTTCAAACTATTCAACGTTTTCAAATGAATAAAAAAGAATAAAATTCAAAACTAGACACTAAGACATTAATACTATCAACTACAGTTGTATCGACCCACAAAAAATCTACCTTGCCCATCCCATTTATTTTCACAGTCGTGTCACTTTCTATGCATGTTGTTGATTTTACGCTGCCACCTTTAGGTTTACGCTCTAACAGATTTACTCAAAGCTTTCTTTCTCAGGTTGTGTTCTCAGTGAAAAGGCTTAATTTCTCTAAAGTGAAACCCGAGCTCTCATTATTTTTAACAGGCCACACAATCATTGCAGGAAATGCAAAACTCAATTATCAATTGTCCTAAATAGGAGCACAAATGATAGAAACTTAATCATTTGGGTTTTAAATGACCAGTTTGTGAACTGCCCAAGGGCAATCACAAAGGTTCAATATAGCTAACACTCACCCAGGGCACTGCAGACAATGAAATCATCACACATTACGCATCTGCTTCATACAATTTCCAAAAAAAAAATATATAACAATGTTACAGCTTGTTCCAAATTATCCTTAGATTATTCATTGATGTGGTTCTGTCTTGCCAAAGATGTCTGCCATATTAATATAAATTTACACAACAGTCTCGTCCGCTTATCATGTTTTCACACTTTCCATGTTACACCTTTTTAACCTCCCAGTTTTCAAACAACACTTTGGAACTATTTGATGTAGAAAATACACAACATGTATTTGTGATTATATCCTTGCATAAAATATTGATACAATTATAATATTTATATTTGTTATTATAAACGTGAAGCAGAACTTAAATTAGGATTTATCAACAGAATATTGTTTCACAATCATAAAATTGCTGAGGGCAATACCACATGATGACATTTCAAAACTGTATCATTCTCTTATTTCCTTTAATTTATAATACAGTGCATATGAAAATTTTGCGCCAAATTCATCGCTGGATAAACTTGGCACAGATTAATACTTTTTGCTGAATTTTGTGTAATTCTAAAAGTGTGGAAATGGTTCAGGAATATACAGTAAATAATTTCTTGTTTTCATGTCCTGAAAAGACGCCATGCTTGTCCTCCATACATCTATATCTCACCACACTTGCATGCTAATACCACAGCCAGTGTCTCTCCACACAATGTACTATTTTTAGATGCTACTTTAGGTCCAGTTTTAGATGGCCACATTTGAATAATATATTTCAGGCAAACATTCATGAACTGAGTATGCAGCTTGGCTTCTAAGGTTTGTTGTGGCTTCTGCTACTTTGCAATACAGCCATGTACAGAATATGTCAACACTTCCGCAGAGATTAATAACACAAATTTACTCTGTTTTGTTTTGGTAACATTCCTTGTTGGTTTTAGCAGTCTGTCACACACTCAACAACTGCTAGCTAATTATTAACACTCTATTTCAAATGGCTAATAAAGTTTTATAATTGCTATCAAAACAAAGCTTAATAAATATTTATACACTACTGATTGCAAGGCCACAGATGGTGGCAACATTTTGTGGCCAAGTCTGGGCCTTGTTCAACTCTGCTTTAACATGTATATGTACATCTAGTATATCATTTATAGCTGGCCATACACACAGATACCACCACAATTCCCAAAACTGATAAATTTATACCACTTTCAAAGTTTGATCCTTTTTTTAATGTTTGCATACCAGCATTTCTCAAGTGTGTTAGATGGAAAGAGAAAGTACAATGGGCGTACACATTCTGCTTTTGTTTATGGTTAAATGGTACAGTTGTTTCCTTTGCCACCAATTCCTTTTGTGGTTTTTTTTTTTGTTCTTCAAATGTCTAAATAACAAATGCTGTATAACATTTAATTGTTTGTTTTGCTCATGACAAGTACGTGATAATACTGATATATGGACTTTTTTCCCACTTTGTAATGGAAACTCTACTTATAGGATGGCAAACATGGAAAGGAAAGTAACACGCCCTCCTCCCCTCCCAGACACAACTATACACTTATAGAGGCAGACAGACAGAGACGCAGACAGACAGAGACATAGACAGATGGACAAACAGACAAACAGACAGATGGCTCAAGTTCACAGATTTTAAACCAATCAGTTTTCTTACAAAATTTAACACACTAACAACTAATAAACCTAGTAACCTAAACATTTCATACACTGAATGGCAATATCTCATCCCAATCTACCCTCCTTATCTTTTGTATAAATCGCATATTTACAACACTTTCATAAACAGTATCCCTATAACTGGAACTTCCATAATAATGAAAATTTCATGAAAGTCTGAAAACCCTGATACAGCCACTGAGCCAGTACAATCAATATCCTAAACTTGATAACTATTAGTTGTTAACCAGTACTGCACACAAAAACACAAAATGGCCACCCTGCCACAATATTGTAATTTGTATAGTTCTAAATGCTGCTTCTGGATTTTTTATGACTTTTGTAAGTATTTTCAAAACATCTGTTCAGGGTCAGTTGTAATTAGTGGGTTTTATTTCAGGAGACTTTTATTTCCAATCAAATCATTGGAAAAAAAAATGTAAGGAGAATACCACATCATCTAAATAGAACATGATACTGAAATTGAAGACAACATTAAAATAATAAGAACTCTAATCTCCGGCTATCGTGTGAAAAAAGAATTAATCGAGGAGTCTCAAATTATGCATTTTCATATCAATTCAAAGGAAAAATCATCTTAAATAGAAATAAATTAGAATTCAAAATGGCTGCCAAAACATGACCTATGCTGAAGAATAACCACGAAAATGACTATTTTCATAAAATGACTCTAACCACTGTCCTCATCGGATATGCATCTTGTATCTACTGATTAATCAAGTCTTTAACATTCCCAATATTTTCATATTATGACAAGATGGCTGTCCATTTCCTCATCTAATATATTATCAAGTAAATCCCCTGTTCATGCTTTCAATAAAATACATTCATTCCTAGATCATTTTACACAACAAGTAAATATGCTAGTTTATGCAAATGAAGTAATCAGAATGATAATTCACAAAAGGTCATGACCTTAGGTATTAGTGTTCTTGCTTGTTTACATTATATAAGGCAGGGTTATTGCCCCCCACCAACAGTGAGATCATGCATTGCAATAATCAATATCACATGATACAGAAGTATAAATAATATATTATATCCTGATGAAATAACTAACACTATACATCCTCACGTTTATGTTTCAACTGATGAAAAACCTTTCACTTTCAACAGAAATATTGACTTTTCACATGCGAATAGGAAAATCATACTATACTGTTTTCTTTTGCGATGAAGACACACAATTAGATGTTGCTGTGGTGAGCCCAGCTGGCTCCTGGATGCAGTCATCAATAGTATACTATAGAAATTAGATATTGGACATCTGAATATTTCCAGTGGAAATTGTATACTTTGTGTTTCTACTTACAAAACATAATTCATACTAGTAATTTGTACATACTTTCTCTGAAATTATCTTTAAATTGAGTTTGCAGCTATAAATGAAGTGACAAGGAAGTCGTGAGGCTACAGCTTAAAAACATGAAAATACAAGCACTAACATGGCTTATTAAAATCCTATTCTTTCATCTCCACGGGGATTCAACCATGTTTAACGAAATTATTCTCTGGATTGAGACTGTCAAAATATGTGAACACATCGTCATAAGACAGTATTGATGATAGTATCATATATGACACAAGGTCGTTGAAACACCCTCCAAATGTTTTCACAGTTTTGAACAAAGAATTGGAAAGGGCTATAGAAAACAACATGTGAATGAAGGAGACTAATTCCAGTTGAAAAGCTAACGCAAACAGACATAAGTATAACTTCGGTACACTGGCACCCTCTTCTCTTGACTTTCCCTCAAGAAGTAAACAAACTAGTCGGGAGCTGTCTGTTGGGTTAATTCTACAGCCTTGATTAGTTTCCACTTAGAAATAATATAGGAGGTATCCATTACAGACAATGTTATTACACCTGCCACAAAGCCGGCCTTCAAGTGGCATATTCTCAACAAGGCATAGCAGTGACGAGAAGTCCTCCTCTCTGCCCAGCCACTCACTGTACACACTAGCTTCCACCGATGGTTTTAAATATCCCCATTTTGAAAGGTTCTTTTTATGAAATGAACAGCACCTCAAGCATATCTAGCTTTCCAGTTCACTGCAATTGTATGGCCACCGTTGAATGGTCGCTGCACAAGCAGCTTAGAAAAGAAAGTAGACACTTTACACCCAGTGTCTGTATAGCTAGAACTACTCTTAAAAATTCTAGCCAGCCCACGCTGACCTGTTCTCCATCACATTTGTTTTGAACTGTAGCGGTACAATCTAAATAATCTGCTAAAGCCTCCTCCATTTTGTTTCATTTTATTAAATAAGTCCACTCAAAACCAATCCATTCAACAGCCACTTTGTTGCTGATGACGACATGTAACATCAGAAGTAACTGCACCTGTGTTTTAACTCTTAATATTTCCTCTGTTTTAATATCGACTTCCATTCCCCGCTTCGCTAACATCCCCGGCTAAATAATTCAATGACGGAGTACTATCTATATTGTATTTCAAGTAGTGAGGATATTCTGAAGACATCAACTGGGCATTTTGATTTAGAACTTGTCTAATTCTCTTTCATGGCTAGCTCAAACTGATTAATAGCCAATAGGTTAGATAGTCCCCCAGGGGAGCAACTAGCCTACATGTTAGTCTGATTACAAGCACCCTTTCAATATTAACAATTTCCTTGGGCAAAACCTCTGGGATATTCACTGTTTATTTGCGTATACTGTGTCTCATTCCAGCCTTTAATTCTGTCCTATTTCAGAACCAGCACTCTCCATTGAGGCAAGAATCGGTAATTAGTGGCATGTTTGTGGCCTTTTTACACAGTCAACACTGCGCCTCTATAGAAATACTAATTGACTGCTACCATTGCATTGTTACATTTATCTATTAAATATATCAACAATAACGCCGAGTTATGTACACTGTCGCGGCAGACAAACTATACAAAGAAGGGTGCCAACAACCAATTTGAAATAGCAGCTACTTCATTTAGCTCTCTTCCATTTTTGTTGTCGGACACTTAGCCCATGTAGACTGATCACTTCACCTATTAAACCGTGCTCAAACATGGCTATCACTACACAAGTTGGCCAAGAAAGACGAGTTAAATCATGTAGAAGGAATATTACATGGCTTGTGAGCAAATTCCAACCATTCTCCTTCCTAGTGACAACGCCAAAATTGGTCAGCATAATTAAGCATGTGACTACAGTTTTCTAACACGCAATACATGATACAAAACATATCATCCTTGTACCCAATATCAGTTTGGACTCGATTAAACTACGTATATATAGAAATTGTCAGGCTTGAAAAAATTTGTGAAATTTAAGGACTATTTTCTGGGTTGGGTTTTGTAGTGTGAGATGATATCAGAAATCGGTGTGGTGTCATTGAGAAGTGATTAACCAGCTGTTACAAGGCTGTATTTGGGGATTTAGTTAAAGACGGAGTAATGATGACAGCCTAATACAACTGATCATGGGCAAACCACCGCTACAAAGACTACACAGCTCTACTCACTATACTTTCATTCACTCTAAAAAGCAGTTTTTCCGTGCTCTTTTCTCACGCTAGTGCAGTTCTGTAATACTCGAAGGATCCCCAAAACAATTAGCATGGAGTTGAGCATGGTGTAAACAATACAGATGACGGACAATAAAAACAATAGAGAAGGTTGGACTTACCCTATCCTCTTCACTCTCACTGTCACACTGAAATACAATAAGAACACACCTTGTTAATATTCATGAGGTGGTGCATGGCATGCTGGGAATGGTAATTTAAATCTAGCTGTCGGCTGTAATAATTCAAGCTGATAGCAGCTATAATACAAATTGTCTACACATCCCATGATGGCCCCCACCATTTCATCAAAGGGGTGTTCACACCCAGGGCAATTGTACAAGGCAACCTAAAGACATAGCCTGATGTATAAAAATAAATAGTTGGAATTGGAAGTACAAACAAATTAGTCAGCAGGTTATATTTATGTTATACTAGTACATGAGGCAGCAGTAATGGTCAGGGCATCAAACATTATGTTGACCTTTGCCAGAGATATGCAATAACGATACGAGCTGAAAACAACGAGCAAAAAAACTATTTATACAGCAGATTGATAATATTGAGCTGAAAAAAAATCCTGAAATGTCATACATATATTTCCAATCAGATTTTATCTGACAATGCTCACAGGTCTGTGTTTAGAAGGTATAACACAAACTATTCAAGCTACAAGGTCCTAACAGGTACACTTTGATCAAGATAACTTGGTTAGTTGATTTTATTAGTTTTACTGTCTATGACCATCTAAGTAAGTGGAGACACTGAGCAATAAAATAATCTCTCTCATTATTAATTTTATATACTTGTAGAAATGCTTGTATTTGCAGAATCATTACTTTTTGATATTATTCCCAGATATTTTTCTTCTTTCAGCAAAGGCAATTATGAGTGACCTAAGGGGCCTTGTCACTACGAGTCACGAGATGAGCAGTGACAAAACCCCTTCGAACTCTTGTGTTTTTTACGGGTTGCCGTAATATAGAACAACCAGGGTATATAATCCATATTTTTAGTTCACTGACAATAACTTGGCTTATGCATGGTATAATAGTAAGAATATTTTTACTTTTTATTTGTGTTTTTTTTACTTATATTTCATATAAAGTGTTAGATAAAACTCTATATCACAATTAATTGTACACCTTCCCCATAATTTTTAACTTTTCTGACTTTTTACAATAGATTATCATATTAACTTTCCTGTCAATTTGATGTCAGACGGAAATAAAGAAATGCTATCTACTAGTACTTTTTTTTAATTTAAAAAAACATGATACAGAATTATATATAGCAAAATGTCCTTATTTCAAATAGTTAAATTTGACCTAATACTCAATTAAGATATACTAGTCCAAGATAACTAATGATGTTCCTTCTGAATACTGTCTGTGTCATACTCTATCAGTGAAATCTAGTGATGAAAAAAAAATGTGCACACTTAGTGTTTTTGCCAAGGTTTCAGAAACCCACTAACAGAAACGGGGAAATCACATAAAACAGATAAAATTTCCAATACAATCTCCTTAGTTTTACCGTAATGTTGTCAAGGAACTCACTAGTACATTTGTAAAATGATTGGGAACTCAGGTAGATGTCTTTGCTATCCAAAAACCACTTTACGCTATAATCATACAAATGAATTATGAAAACAAATACAAGCTGTTTAGATGTTAGGTATAATATCATAACTAGGTAAAACCATAATAAGCTTGCACAGGGTACATTCATTTGTGAATGACTGCCTCGTGATGATGTTGTAGATAGCACGCTTCGTGTGGAGAATGCGCCTAATGCGTATGCATATTCATTGCGCTGCAATGCATCCTTGGGTAAAACCACCAAAAAAACATCGCGGAGTATATAGGACACGCATGCATACTAGTCATTGAATGGCTATGTGGCCACTGCGCAAGCTATTAAAAATATAATCCATCAGGACCAAGATTATAAAAACCTAAATTAGTAAAAAAAACATGACTGAACTATATACTAGTACTTCAATTTGGTAAAATCTAGTTATTCTATCAGAATTTTGCCTCCAAAATTGCAATACTTGTATACAGTACAGTAACGAATGCATGTTTTACCAGCTTTATCCCATTTCAGTTACCATTAGGCATTACTGTACTGATGAATCTGTGACTCCTAAAAAGCTTGCGCTCGATCTTTTGGACTGACACAGATCTAGCGCCAGTAGACGGGCTACCATTGGTCAAAAATCTTAGAAGCACTGATAAAAGGAATCGCTCTTACTAATACTAGATAATGAAAACAAGATCTCTACATTGTTACACATTCCTGTGATCTACTATGAGTTACACTTACCAGGGGTAGATCCCTAAACAGTGAACCCACTTGGGTGATTTGGAGAGATTACAATCAGTATTTACTATGGTCTCCCTGGATGCCAGTAATTTGTTTTCATCAATCCCAAATTGCTGATTTGGCAATTGAAAGTTTACATGTGAAGGATTTTGGTCTCTTGGTGGCGCTATCCAGTTTATGGACAGTAAGTGTGGTTCATATTAATGAATTATGACTAACTAATGATAATTTAATTTTGCACAAAAAATGAAAGTGTATGAGAGTTTTTGCACAGAAAGGTTGAAGACATTTAAATCGAACTGTCTTCCTAGCTTTGTTTTGATGTGGTTCCCCCTAAACCAAAATTTCGGTACAATAAAAATACAGAAATCTCTGCATGTTTCCCATTGTTATATTGGTTCACACACTTTAGCAGAATGTTGAATTTATTTTTTTTGACTGCAGTAAATTTTCCTGTGATGATTTCCAAGTGATTCAAAATCTTTCTTTGTACAATGTGTTAGCTTAGTTTAAACTTTAACATATTAATGTTTTTGATGAGAAGGTAAATTGGTACAATATGTTTTACTTCCTTAGGTATTTTGCCAAGGTTCCCTACCAGAATTAGGATACAGAATATAGAAATCTATGAAAAATTTTCCAGATCCCCACTCCTTCTTTGTTGCCAGGGTTCCCAAACCTTTGCGAAAACACTGTACAGATACTTTAGATGACCACTTTGTCATACTCGTATCTCATATTGGAAATAAAGAGACAGATTTATGTGAAAGATGATGACAATTCTTTTAAATCTCTTGGCAGATCATGTGAAGTCTTGCAGCTAATATATTAAATGGAAACGTGTTCATCTGAAAAATGATGACAGTTCTTACAAATATCTTGGCAGATCATGCAAAGTCTTGAATCATAACAGTATCAATCTTATTATGAGCAGGGTAGGGGGTAAACGACAGTGATGGCTGCCACACTATGATGAGGGTAGGGGGTAAAGGACAGTGATGACTGCCACACTATGATGAGGGTAGGGGCAAAGGACAGTGATGGCTGCCACACTATGATGAGGGTATGGGCAAAGGACAGTGATGACTGCCACACTATGATGAGGGTAGGGGTAAGGGATAGTGATGGCTGCCACACTATGAGCTGGGTAGGGGCAAAGGACAGTGATGGCTGCCACACTATGATGAGGGTAGGGGCAAAGGACAGTGATGGTTGCCACACTATGATGAGGGTAGGGGTAAAGGACAGTGATTACTGCCACACTATGATGAGGGTAGGGGTAAAGGACAGTGATGGCTGCCACACTATGATGAGGGTAGGGGTAAAGGACAGTGATGGCTGCCACACTATGATGAGGGTAGGAGCAAAGGACAGTGATGGCTGCCACACTGATGAGGGTAGGGGCAAAGGACAGTGATGGCTGCCACACTATGATGAGGGTAAGGGTAAAGGACAGTGATGACTACCACACTATGATGAGGGTAGGGGCAAAGGACAGTGATGACTGCCACACTATGATGAGGATAGGGGTAAAGGACAGTGATTACTACCACACTATGATGAGGGTAGGGGCACAGGACAGTGATGACTACCACACTATGATGAGGGTAGGGGTAAAGGACAGTGATTACTACCACACTATGATGATGGTAGGGGCAAAGGACAGTGATGGCTGCCACACTATGATGTGGGTAAGGGCTAAGGCCACTGCCACCTTATGAGGGTAGGGGTAAAGGACAGTGATGACAGCCACATTTTGATAATTTCTCCTCCATCCTATAAACTCTTGTTGCAGAATGTTGGCCTATTAACCCCGACACAACTCCAATATTAGTACGATTGGCTCTGATGGCTATCATTATTATACAATGTAACTTAATAATCCGATCAAGTAGAGAGGGTGAGCATACATAAACTAACAAATCACGAACCTGCCACAAAGTTCAAATATTTCTATCGCACACAGGGCAGCAGATCAGATTGTCCAAATATACCCCACATTTTTTCAACCCAAGGAAAGGAATTATTTTTATGAGAAGACAACAGACTAGTATTTCAACACATAGAATAATGTCTTTGTGTACAGATAGCGATCGTTTTATACTTCCTTCTGAGATGGTTATACTTTTAACTTCATTTGAAACAGGCATGTGGTATTAGCGGCTATAATTTACAATGAAAATTTACGAGTCCAATAAATCTATGCACTCATTTTCTCAAATTTCTTGATGATGTTTTCCACTGTTATAATTTTCTCTCAACCCAATCTCAAATGAAATCATGACCACCACACCGCAGTTCATGCAAATAGCAAGTACTACTAATGGATCGGCAGATTTGTTTCACTAGCCAGCACAGCTCAGTTGGATCACATCAATGTATTTGATCACAGCAGTATGTTACTCACTTCACAGCTCATTACAGCTATCAAGCTTACCAACAAAACACCCAAATACCTATAATCCAAGTACTGACAGGTAAAAACTGACAGCAAAGTAGGAGCTAAAAGTACAAACAATACTTGTTCTAAAAATAACTCAAAACTTTTCTGTTTGGTTTACTTTTTTAATCTTAGAGTAGACTACAATTTGGCAAACATTTTTGAATTCACTTTTCCTCTTTCAAGTTTCAGTGATGAGAAATAGTGTACTAACAAAATAGATAGAAAATCTATCTTTATTTCCTATTTATAAGTGCATGTATGATCGTGATATTTTAAGAATAAACCAAGAACATCGTTCATACCCAAGGATTCAGTGAGCGATAATAAAAAGTGATAACAAATCTGTCTTTAACACCTTTTTTATAACTCTGAGCATGATATTTTAAGAATAACCCCCAAAACATTGTTCATACCCACGGATTTCGTTAACGATAAAAACCTTACAGCTGTGCCTATTACTTTGAAGTGACACCGACTTTATGAAAAATGTATGTATCCTTTGAAAACAGCTGCTGGTTATTGTAGAATATATACATGTTGGTTTAAGTTATTAGAAAGACTTCTCTGTACTTTATCAATCCATGACGATGACATAGCCCCGACAGACAGACAGCTAGCAAGCTAGCCAGACTGCTGGGGGAACGGAGAGAAAAAAAAGGTGAAATATTACCTTGTTCAGTGTATCAGCTTAAATCAAAAGCAATAAGTGAGCCCTGAATGACAAGGTCTTTCAATTAGGACCAAATTCTGGACATGCTCAGTTTGTCTTCTCTATTCCTGCGTGATATTTTTTCGAGCAGTTTAAAGTAATTAAGGTATGGTGAGATCTGCTGCTAGAAATTCACTGATCTTTGTCGGGAGTCCTCACATTGCATCTCACCGTACATTTAGTGAGGTCTAATTGGATTGTAACTTGTACTGTTTTCTAACGACCTGTTTTAAGGTCATTAGGCTGTACGATTGCTTCTCTGATTACATTGCCATTAAAGGGATTTGTATAGCAATCAGTACAATAACAAGCCGACTTAAAAAGCTATCAACAGACCTATCAACCCTCACTGCCACACTAAACCTTAATATACTCAATTACAGTAAAAACATAAAACACATCAAACCATCCTCTACCTGGTTGTCACGGCAACGAACGTTGCCTTGACAACTGTCCATTTCTCTGGGGCATCTTCTCAATATCATGTCATTATCTTAAGGTAAAATGATCAATAATTTCCACATATTGTCTCATAATTGATTCTCATTACACCAGAACTATAAGGTTTGTGATTTAAAAGGTTACATGTGCTGCAGCACACAAGTATTCAGTTAGTTCACTCTGGCATGAAACAATTACTGTTCTACAAATTTTTACAGTGTTTTTTTTCCCTTTAGTGCACCTGCACTGTCTTTAATACTCAGTAATAAGTTGATGCCAGTGAACTGCTCAGCTCTCTACAAATCTCCTTCCTGATTTTGTCGACACAAGCAGCTTGGGCTAATAAGCAATCAATATGCCTACTGTTTGCTTTGGCAATCATTACCTGACTATACATTTGTATTTCATGGGTGCTGGTTTGTCAATCAGACACCTCATCAATTATGGTGGCTCTAAAAAGACACATTACAGAACACCTACGATTTGTACCATTTCACTTTGCAGCCACTAAAAGGAACGACCCCCATTAATGTCAAATTCATAACACTTAACTACTTCCTGTAAAGTTCAACATTCATAAACATGCATTTCACAAAAATAGTCAGAATTTTTTACTTATTTCATTTTATATCAAATTTATTATATAACTAATAACTTAATGTACAGTTCAATTTATAGACATGCATTTCATTCAAAAAGGGAGAATTTTTATTTAATTTATTTGACATCAAATTAATAACACATCTAATGACATACTGTATGGTTTAATTCATCAAGATGCAATAATTTGAAAATTGGAGAATTTTTACTCATCATACGTTCATCTTACTAAATATCGAATTAATTTGAATATTATTTCATCTAAATGCAAAAGTGGTGTTGGCAGCCTGCCATTTCAAATGACGGCGATTTTTAACAAACTACAAAATACCCTGCATTTTTCACAGGATGAATTTATATCATATAGAAATTACAATGGTGAAAAACGGTCAATAAAAAAACCATTAATCATTAAAATAAATGATGCTAGTGGCACTGCAGCATAACTGACACAGCATTGTTCGTAGTCATTTGACATTTGAATGGTCAAAAAATATTAGGGTGTCTGATATTTACATGATAATGTATATACCAGCTTAAATGTGACAGACCATCAACACTGAGAAAGACTTTTGTTGAGTCTAAAAGAAATGGTTACAAAAGAAAAATATACACATATATGTAGATGATTTATCTTGTCATAAAACTCTGTATGAACTATGGTTGTGATCGGTGTATGCTAATTCTTGACAACGATGTTCAAATAGTGTATGAAATATGACAATTGTCAACTAGCACGAATCGAAATTCAATGCAGAAATCTTCAACTGCATGTGCATTATAATTATTGTAGTTGTAATATTTTGGCACTGGATTTACTTTTAAATAAGCACAAAAGCTTCTTCCGCATAAATAAGTTCCAATACCAGTTGTCATATTTCTATATTCAGTTGTTATGAATGGTGTCAACAACAGGTGCAGTGAGTATGGCAGGCTGACTGGATAAATAGTGTCTGCTTTCCCCTTGCACTCCATCATATCAAACTGTACCCGGCACATTTTTAAATAGCTATTCCGCCAAAATATTCCGGTACCAAAATAAGTAAGTTTACAATATATGAACTGACAATTTGATGAATGTTTTGGTCAACAAATCATACATGCATACATCATGTATGTGTCAGCACCACATATAATATCTATGCTGCTCACCTAATATGAAATCAAGAGAGAAATATTTTAATCTTTAAAATCTACTGTATCCATTTTTAAAATGATGAAGGTGAAAGGATGTGAGGCGACTTGATACACAAAGTATACGTTTACATGTAACCTTCCCTCGAACTATCATTTTAATTATCTATATCCTGTAACTGAGCCATATTCATCATGTGTATCTGGAGGTGATTTTTAAAACAGTCACTGCCTGCAAGTCAGTAGTGACTTTTCACGATGTACATCAGACTTGCATTTTCTATGACACTGCTAGCGAAGTTTAGTTGCTCTGCCCTGTGCAGGTCTTTTTATGAACTGCACTTACAAATATTGCTTTTCTAGCCTAGAGCACTACACAAGGTGTATACACATTAGAATCAGTTGCAACAAATCACCTCATTGGTTAAGAAGACCTTGTCTTGGCAGTAGAGCTGATAATTGACCAATCAGACTTCAGCTAAGTGTCCGTATCAAGGTGAGCTTACATATATTCACTAACACAATCAAAGTCCTGGACATTATCTTTCGTTACATTCACTTCTTGCATTGTGACAGAACTCTCACTTCTATTCTATATATACATGCTGTTTGTTGTTCAATGTATGTCTTGCACTGCGCAAAATCTCACACTACATGTACACCCACATCCATCACGACCTTGTTGTTTAATTTTACCCGTGGCAAAATTAATCAGAAAGTGACTCTTAAGCACAGACGAAAGACTCAGTATTTCATTAAATGTGTACACAAAGTTGAAGTATATGTCAAGTCATCAATGAACGTGTCTACACACCCAAAACATCTTGGACCTCGTTGGTGTTTTTTTTTTAATACACTAGCACTAAGATTAATCTGACTAGCACTGAAATCCATGTATACATGCATGAGAACACCTACATTTTTTAGAACTGAAGACATAATTTGTATAACCTTTTAACGAAGCACAGCCAAAACAGCATTGACTTTTTCTTCTTTTTTCATAAGCTGACTAACCTAAAACTGAATGTGTGACGACACCTACATTTGAGATGAATTTTGAGACTTTTCACCAAGAATCTACAAAGCTTACAAATCTTATATCTTGTTTCTTCTTTTTTTAATCATAAGCTGACTTTGGAATTATTAAACCCTGACATGTACGTATGAAATGTGTGAGAACACCTCCGTTTTTAGCACTCAAAAACTTTTTGAACTTTTTAATCCCACCACGGTGGATTTGAATACAGGAAGTCCTCAGGCATATCTAGAAACCCCCTTAACATAAACCAGTTCGGCTTAATCTGTATTTAATCCGATAATACCAAACAGAAACCCTTACAGCTATGTTCTAAGGCACAAACATTCAATATCGGAAAATGGTAGGGTGAGATGTACTTTATCCTTCACTGCATTAAGTCCACTATTGACTAGTTATTGTGATGTCAACTTTTTTAGTTTCCATAAAGTTCACATAGATTATTGACTAGTTATTGTGATGTCAACTTTTTAGGTTTGCATAAAGTTCACATAGATTATTGACTAGTTATTGTGATGTCAACTTTTTTAGGTTTGCATAAAGTTCACATAGATTATTGACTAGTTATTGTGATGTCAACTTTTTAGATTTCCATAAAGTTCACATAGATTATTGACTAGATATTGTGATGTCAACTTTTTTAGTTTGCATAAAGTTCACATAGATTATTGACTAGTTATTGTGATGTCAACTTTTTAGGTTTGCATAAAGTTCACATAGATTATTGACTAGTTATTGTGATGTCAACTTTTTAGATTTCCATAAAGTTGACATAGATTATTGACTAGTTATTGTGATGTCAACTTTGTTAGTTTGTATAAAGTTCACATAGATTATTGACTAGTTATTGTGATGTCAACTTTTTAGGTTTGCATAAAGTTCACATAGATTATTGACTAGTTATTGTGATGTCAACTTTTTTAGGTTTGCATAAAGTTCACATAGATTATTGACTAGTTATTGTGATGTCAACTTTTTAGATTTCCATAAAGTTCACATAGATTATTGACTAGATATTGTGATGTCAACTTTTTTAGTTTGCATAAAGTTCACATAGATTATTGACTAGATATTGTAATGTCAACTTTTTTAGTTTGCATAAAGTTCACATAGATTACTGACTAGTTATTGTGATGTCAACTTTTTATGTTTCCATAAAGTTCACATAGATTATTGACTAGTTATTGTGATGTCAACTTTTTAGGTTTGCATAAAGTTCACATAGATTATTGACTAGTCATTGTGATGTAAAATCATTCCTGTGGTTATTTCTGAATCAATAACATGTACATGACTACAGTTATTCACACAAATACAATACCGAAAAATAATTCAGATATTTAAATCAATATGCTCAATATGCTAACAACGTGCAAATAATAATATGCAAATGTCAACATTCATATACAAATCTTTGATACCATGCATATAAACAAAGACACAATATTAATTTGTTATTAAAAATTTCATTTCTCATGAACATTATTTGCTTTTAGCCTTCCTCAGAGAATAAAATAAAATGTGTAATTTATAAAACCTACACGAAACAGTTTTGTGAAAATACAGCATTGAACAAAATGCAATGGATTGTTATTTAAACTATTGTGAGCAGATTTTACATAGAAAAATAATGCCAATGGTGTAGTAGCACAACTGTAGTTTTATAAAATGATTATCCACATGCTGATCCATGCTACTTGTACCGGTAGGTATAGGTGTTCATTTGCTGAATGATTATCCAGTTGCCTATCCAGCCCTGTTGTTATCTTTGCAATACACACAATCATTTGGTTGTTGCTAAGGGCATGGTCATGGTTGCTAGGGCCAATTGTGTCAAAATATTTTGAACAAAATCTGCGGCGTAACACTTATAGAAACATCTTACCAAATTTCAGTCTCATTGACAAAATACTTTTTAAGATACAAGTTTGTGACCAAACTTCACATTTTTACACCTAATTTGCACATTGCTGATAAGATCATTATATGCTTAATATTTCTTCATCTATACACCCCAAATGCACCCTCATTAAAGTTCAGCCCAATCTACTCAGTAGTTTTGAAATTATAGGTTACTAAAAAGACACATTTTTAGACCTAATTTGCATATCATATCACTGATGAGATCATCTTGTCATGAACATTTCTCAATCTACACACTTATAAGAAATTTGCCACCATATTTCACATCAATCTGCTAGGTAGTTTTATGAGTTTAAGTTTTTGACCAAAAGTGACATTTTTATACCCAAATAACACATGTACCTGTAATGTGATCATTATGCTTTGAACAGTTTGCCAACTAGGCACCACAAGTAGTGTGCCCACAAAATACAGACAATTGATCTTGGGTTTTTTAAGTTTAAGTCGTACACACACACACACACACACACACAGAGAGAGACAGACAGACAGACAGACAGACAGACGGACAGACAGACAGACACCGCACCATGCCTATAGCATGACTGAACCTTATCAGTTCAGTTGTGCTAATAAAAAATGTAATATAAGTTTCATATATTTTGTATTCCTACTGTTATAACTGCTGGTGGTGTTAATAGCTCAGTGTTGTTACTATTGATTTGTTTGGGGCTGTCATCACTTTCAGTAATAGTTTACCAATTCCAACAGATAGTAATAAATGAATAGTGTGATTCAGCGTACCATAAAAAAAACAACCCGGTCTCACCATTACAACTGATCTGTGCTACAAATCAAAGTAAAGTGAATCACACAATATCACCTATAATATAAATGTTCACCTAGCCAAAGTAGTGCAGCGCTAAATTCAATCACAACCCCTTCTCAGTAAAAAACATCCCTCTGACAATTCATCATGGAGGATTCCTAAATTGACCAATAACGGAAAATAGGATATAAGAAATTACATTACCTACAATAAACAATCATCTTTTACTAGCATGTATTTTGTCTCGTTATTTTTTGAAAGCACTAAAAGCCTCGACACAGGAGTAAAACAGCGGCACTTTGTATTTAATCTGTTTTTTTGGACCATTCAGGGACTGCTTTTATGAGGATTGATAGCAAGAGATTGTTCATGGGCTACAGAGTGGTGTAAATTTGCCAAGACTTTCATGGAATTTTTGACAAACCTGCATATTACTAGAATCACACTGTTTCTGACCTTTCACATAGAAGATATAACACAATTTTGGCTCTGTAATCGCATCAGAAGTACAAATTCTTTCCGTCTCAATTCTGACCTTTGCAGAAATCGCATTATCAAAGGTCCCAAAATCCATAACCTTATAATTGCTATTTCCACAGAGCCAAATTAGTTCTTTTAACTTGGTTTCACTATATACCTCCGAGCTACATTATCGGTTTACTTTCACGTTTCCAGGGAGAGGGTCGGTTATCTTTTGAAATAACAACAATCTTGGCAAGAGATCGAGACAGTGAGAGAAAGTGATGATTACCTTTCACAGCACAGTACGAGTATCACACATTCTGTAGATCCCAGAGTGAAAAATTGTTTGGCTCTTCAGAAAAAAAGATACATTCAAACCACAATCAGTGTCTTAACCAAGTATGATTAATCGGCCATGTTTCGTCAATCCAACGTCATAATTCATCTTAGAATATTACAACGATATGAAGTCACCAATAGAACTATCTAATGAAAAGTAACTGATGAAAGCCCTAGAAATTGTCAATACCTCGTCCGCGTGATGAATCACCTATTTTGCACGATTCATGCATTCATAAAGTCTCTCTGCAAATGTCAACTAGCTGCTGTTGCTTGCAATTTGATATAATCAATATTTCATAGGCTCTATATTTGATAGGGGTTGATTTCCCTTTTGATCAGCTGTCCAATAGGAATCCATCACACTCCGGCTAAGATAACCATTGTCTTTTGTACGCCCGGCTACGTGCAATTTCCTTTCCCTGTTCGAAAGGAAACCATGGCTAGGTAAAATGGACTAACCTTTGTGTCCTAACAAACAAAGGAACAGCTAATCATGCATTGATTATTGCTTTCTTTTGATTGAGCTGTAACATTTTTATGTCTAAATTTTTTATCTGGAAAACTGACTATCAAATATCACAATGATATAAAACTTGTGTCCTCTCGGCGGTAAAAAAAAATTAAACTGAAAAAGATGAAGCCCCTTGTAGTGAAAAACAAGATGGGTTAAAATTCTCGAAAATGATGACCCTGGAAGTGCAGTTGCTATAGCAATGAGTTGCTTAGAATTGACCTTAATATCATCAGAAAGCTGTCAGCCAGAGAAAGATTTCAATACGGTATTCAGGGGTCTATTTTACATCATCGATATATTAAATTTTGAATTACTTTCATTTCCTTTGTTGATGCAGCAATCTACATTGGCAGCAAATAGACTCAAGCACAATTGGCGTCATTTGATAGCGTTTCACACACCACTACATTTATATATGGAGTAAATTAAACTCTGAGTAAACATCAAAATCTGGCCATTATTTCACACACCCTCTTTCATAAAAGGGTATATGATCTGCCTGGATGAGATTCACAAATAGAACGCTACATCTGATGGTGGAGACTTAAAATACATAAGCAATAAATATTCCGCCTGTCTGACAACAAAAGCGACACACAGATGCGACATATACAATATGGCTACCCCATTCCCAAAAATAACAATGAATTAATTCCACTGACATCTGGTTTTTTATGTATTTAATGGGGCATTACCAAAGTCTTTGAAAATCATCCATCATTGTTCCCTATCCTTGATTTCTTTATTTAAAAATCGTTGATGGGTATCTATTTAATTATTCGTGTTCCAATAATATTTTTATCTAGGCCAGAAAACTAATTTATTTTCAGAAACAAGGCCAGAAAAAAATTAAAAAGCTGATCAACGGGCCTGACCTACCCAATTTTTAGCATTTCAGTTCTTCTGTTTTTTCTTCTTCTATTTTTGGTGAAGGGCAATATATCCCCATGTGGGCTTCGCATGCTAGTAAAATGCACACTTTGTTTCAAAATTAAGGGGATATCTTTATATATTCTGAATAACACATGTAACAATATACATTTGTGCCAATTCCAAATGATATACCGGTAATATCTTCTACAGTGGTTTACTTGGCTTTGATGATCCATACACGGGTGAATTGAGATTAAACTAAACTGTTGCATATCCAACGTGCACTAAAAGGAATGACAAAAGTTTATGACCATGGGAAGGGGGCTAAGCAGTCATTGGGTCATCAAAAGTCTGATAGTCTGAAAGTCTTGAAACGTTTTCCTTTTTATTAGTGATTTTTTCGAACCAAATTAAACTTTAGGAGAAGTAATTTCCCAAGTGCATCCGCAAAATATCTTTCAGCTTTGCCACAACTAAATACACTTCATAGCCAGATAACAGATACTGCATGGTATAATTGTTTCAATTCTGGTATTTTAATACCATATTCAAACATGTAAAACTTTAAATTATGTCTATGGTTTGATATTTTATGCCTCTAAATGGCCTCCTACATTGTCTTATTTTCAAAAAAGTTTTCATCTTTGTAGGTGTCTCCTTCCAATCATCCAATCAATAGCAATCATGGTGATAATTGTTTTTCTCCCAAAACAAGATGAAAGGTGGCTGCCTAAGTACCTCCCTGTAGAGTTTAGAGCTCATTATGAGACATCTCCTTATGCATGTGAAATTCACATCTTTTGTAAAGTAATCTTGTTTGTTTGGACTGTTATTGTAGTTGGTTATCACTGTTATTTTAATGCATCATTGTACCATATAATTGTATATCTCCACTGTAGTGCAGGTGACAGAAGGACTGGATAAAATAATTCTGGAGTTTCATTTGGCAGGTTTTAACATTTTTGAGAGGAGAGGGGAAGAGGAGAAGGTAAGAGGAGCTGCAAAATGTGTTTAACCATAAATTGTGTACATTTCCTAAGTGTAGAATTGGTGGAAATTGATTGCCATACAGACAAATTGCAAGAGATAAAAATCAAAATGACTGAATAAGTGCTATATAAACTCAACTTGAAATGTTTTGCCATCATTATATACAGCTTGTTTTTACATCCTTGTCAAGCATTGTAAAAAAAAATTGACCTACCTACCTACCTACCCAATGTGATGTGTTAGATTGCCAGTTAACAGCTTTTTAAAATTTGTTCTGGCCTAAGCTTGATATCAACATAAGTATTGACGATACTTTGTAAACATATATATGTCATTTGTTAATCTAGAAATTTGAACAAATCTAACGACATCTCTTTCACAAAGTCATTGTAGATTTTGGATAAAATGAGACTTCTTGTAAATTGTACATGTTAACAATACTTATTGACATCTACAATACTTGTTATTCAAAATCAAAATATTTTCAGCTCATCTGATGAAAAGTAAAACTCCTTTCCACAAAATCACTGCATATTTTGGTGAAATTACATTTCTTGTACATTGTACGTGTTGATGAAACATTGCAGAAATCTATGGTACGCATCATTCAAAATCACATCTCCACATACACAATAAATAAATCTCCCTTCAACAAATTCATTGCAGATGATTTGGGGTGAAATTCAGCCAAATGTTGCTCCAATCAAATGTGAAATACCATACCAACATGTCTGTAGCAAATAATCTATGAAACCTGATACAGTAACTATCAGTGTACATAAAAGCTACCATCCATATTATTTTTCTGTTTATAAAAACTGCTACAATCTGTTACATATGTTGGCTTTATAAAAGCATAATTTATCAAGAATTTTCCATCATCTCCACTACCTTCCATTTATATTAAGGTTGGCTTAATTACATATTATTACATCTGGTATATATACAAAATATACAACAAATAGAACCCCCGCCCCTGCAAATTAATTACAGTTGATAATAACATTTTTCTGTCTGTATCTACCACTGTCAGTGTCTGTCAGTAACTACCTCTGTCTGTCTGTCTGTCTGTCTGTCTGTCTGTCTGTCTGTCTGTCTGTCTGTCTGTCTGTCCCTCCCTACCTCAAATAACTTTTTTCTTCCCAAGCCCAATTTTCAAACTACAAAATGTAACAAACATTGGAACAGAATTATCACATAACTATGTACAACCCATAACACCAAAGTAAAGCGTTTTCTGTATATACCACAATTGTTTATAGCATCCATATCATATAAAACCCATAACACCAAAGTAAAGCATAGTGTAAAACTAAAAGTACACTGTTTCATTAATTGACCACATTAGAAAGGCCACATGCTAGGCTTGTAAATAAACCAATTGAAAAAGTATACTTTTACACTTGATATGGCTGCTGTAATTTATAAATGAATGAAGCATATAGAGAAAGTGCTTTACTTCAGTGTTACCTGTTGTAATTTGAGGTTTACATATATGACATAGATAGATGGGAGTATATATAATTCATTTGATTCCCTCAATCTTTAATACTAGCAATAATGTACTGTTAGGGTTTCTGATTTCCATACAATATGAAAAACACAATATGGATATATAGTTTTTAAAATGATTGTTTTCAATTAACTTTCATTATTCCTTGAATGACAGAGATTGATCGACTGAGTCAATAATTAAAATATCTATAAAACAAACGAGATTGAATTTCCTACATTTAGGATTAATTTAGTTTTTAGTTTCTTCAACAAAACTGTTCAGTGCGTTGCCTGCCTCCCGTCCTATGATTAAAATAAATAATTCCACTTTGTTCCATTTTATGTATATTTTCACTGAACAGTACTTATAGCCACATTATTTGTAACTTAATGTACAGATTGACACTATATAAATCTGCCTTTACTACACCTAATTACAAAGAACTCACTAAGTGAAAGTGATTCTTTTTCACATCAAATTATTTTGACACAAAAAATCAGTTCAGTTAAATAATCTGAAACAAGTTTAAGGCCAAAATACATACCTATACAGTAGATGTAGTGCACAGAGAATTGTGAGAATTTCGATTAAAAAAATCCTGACAAGAATCATACATATATGGATATAAGTGGCACCTTTGTGGTCGATAACACTGTCAATACATACAAGACAGTTATAGGATACCATTCTAGCCTCTCAATACACCCCATCATCAATGTATCAAACACTTTCTACAAGCACACATGTACAAGTTTGCAGTACAGTAAACACCATCTGTGCCTTCTAGACTTTTACAGTGAAAACATTGGAAGAAATATACAGTC
This sequence comes from Glandiceps talaboti, assembly GCF_964340395.1. Taxonomy (NCBI): domain Eukaryota; kingdom Metazoa; phylum Hemichordata; class Enteropneusta; family Spengelidae; genus Glandiceps; species Glandiceps talaboti. The sequence goes on from NC_135566.1 coordinate 4,214,871, forward strand.
ATGTAATACAATCAATTTTTTGTTAATAATGTCTGACGACTGTCGATATTTTCTTCTCTTTCACATCTGTTCAATTTGACTTGTTTTGCTTTATTAAAGTGCAGGTGTCGTACACTGCCTGTCTTCTATTGTTGCCTGTATTTTGGGGTGCTAACAAACTATAGTTTGACACTACAATTGAATTCAAATATTTTTTTTGTAGGACTCTATAGTGTGTGGGACTCTCTAGTGTGTGTACAAACGACTTTGGATGACTGCTGCATTTTACCACAGCTTAACTGAGCAACAAGGGACAGAAAGAGAAACACATCAGTACAAGAGAACAGATCAAACCAAGATATACTTTGAGATTATGATGCTTAAAAAACCACCAAACTTTTTGAATTTTTATAGTGTTAAACTCTTGTCTGTAAATGCTCCAAAACATATGTGCAACAGTACATGTGCCGTGCATGACCCCTGTACTTTAAGTTTAAGTCATTAATCGTTGCTATAGTTACCTCCCTCATCAAGTGAATTTCCTCAAGAATTATACATGTAATTAAACATAATGTATGCATTGTTTATAAATGTATTAAAAGACAGATCTCAGGTGAATAGCAATCAATTAGCATTTTTGTGATAAGACAATACATTTAAATTAAGTTAATTAAGTTACTAATACAGATTCAAAGGATGCAGATGAATACATGTACAGACTGGAAAGACACACAGTTGGACGAATGTGTAGAAGGACATATAGAGACAGTCAAAGACAGGAACAGACAGGTGGATGGACAGGTAGAGGGACATGTAGAGATAGGCAGAGACAGGAACAGACAGGTGGATGGACAGGTAGAGGGATATATAGAGACAGTCCAAGGCAGGAACAGACAGGTGGATGGACAGGTAGAGGGACATGTAGAGATAGGCAGAGACAGGAACAGGCAGGTGGATGGACAGGTAGAGGGACATGTAGAGATAGGCAGAGACAGGAACAGACAGGTGGATGGACAGGTAGAGGGACATGTAGAGATAGGCAGAGACAGGAACAGACAGGTGGATGGACAGGTAGAGGGACATGTAGAGATAGGCAGAGACAGGAACAGACAGGTGGAGGGACATGTAGAGGGACATGTAGAGATAGGCAGAGAAAGGAACAGACAGGTGGATGGACAGAGAGAGGGAAATGTAGAGATAGGCAGAGACAGGAACGGACAGGTGGATGGACAGGTAGAGGGACACATAGTGATAGCTAGGCAGAGACAGGGAGAGAGATAAACAAGGCTGGAAGGAGGGAGAGAGAGAGAGAGAGAGAGAGAGAGAGAGAGAGAGAGAGAGAGAGAGAGAGAGAGAGAGAGAGAGAGAGAGGGGGGGGGGGAGAAAGAGAGAGACACACACACACACACACACACACACACACACAGTCTCCTACAAAAAAGTATACAATATTGTCTAACTAGTATTGACACATACAAGCTGAGACCTATGCATGGAATTACAACATCAAATAGTACAGTATCATTAACACATCTTAGCATTCCATAGAAATCTTTGTTACAACTGACACCTTACACATACATATTCAAAGTAGCAGTAATCTCTGCATACAGCTCTTCTAGACAGATACATCATAATCACACAAAAAATGTCATCAAATATTTCAGTTTTTGATGTCTCTGTAATGACAAATCACCATGTATATATGACAAAAGATGTCACAATTTTTGCTAGTTAACCTTACTGACTGGAAAACACAAACAAAAAACAAAATGAAATACAGGTAGTTATTAAACACAAGTTTGAATGCCTAGAACTTCTGAAATAATATCAACTAACTATAATCAGAGAAATGTAAACTTTTTAACCTTCTGTACGTGGAAACCATTACTAGTGATTTTATGTCATGGATACAGATACAGATACAGATACAGATACAGATACAGATACACATACAGATACACATACACATACACATACAGATACACATACACTAACACCAATACACTAAATAAAACATATAAATTATGATAGAGCAGACAATAATAATGATCAAAACTACTTTAGAAATTGTAAAAGTTCAATTTATTTTCATGCACGGCGCAAATAAAAACATGTATAATTTTTCAATGAAAATGAAATTTACCTGTTATACTAAAAAATAGGTAATTTAATACATCAGTTGCACTAAATTACAAAAAAAAAATATCTAAACATAAAATATTATATACTTACCACACAAAAAATGAAAAGATTAAACAAAATTTTAATAGAGATATCTAAGAATTGAACTCTGTGAAGTTGCAAAAAAAAATACAATTGCACTAAGACTTTTATGAATGTCAAAAATCAGGGAGAGAGGAAAACGGAGTACACTATGAATAGCTTTGAGCTAAGTATTGATATAAGCATACCTCTGGCAAGGTCCGGAAGTGCAACCAACATTGCTTTTCACGATAGCATGCTAGATTTGTTCAACACATGGCATATACAATTGGAAGTGTATGTGAAAATGGCAGGAGAGTAAGGTCATACACACACTAAGTATAGAGTCAACTGTGGCTGATTGAAGTCTGAAACTGTTGTTGACAGCTGGTGAAAGGTCTTATCATTCACTAACAAATTGTCAGGTTAAGATATATTAAAGCCTCAGCAATTGTTACAAATGGTTTACATTGGTGCTGCCAAAATCGTCAAACTGGGAGGAAACAGGTGGGGGGAAAAACAAAGGCCGACTCTGACAAATGGACGACGTCGTAATTTAGCAATTCTTACATTTGAGCGATCTGTATAAATATATCATACAAGGGAACAAAAGAGATGTATTAAGTTTCCTTATGAAATTGAATCAGCATGAAATTGTACATTAGTGATGAATTCGCTTTTCTACTTACGATATATCCTTTGCCTGAACTGGAATGAGAGCTTGCCTAGGAGAAAAGGAAGAGAGAAAAAACCGATTGTGATAAGCTGTCAGTGAAACTGAATACAGGTCTGACATACGATACTCGTAGTGCCAATCATAAAACATCAATACTTGACATATCAGTCTTTGTACCTTCATAGGATTGCCGTTACTTTATCACGTATAGAAATCAAAAAAAGGTCACTTTCTGCACGCACAAATGATCGATGTTACCGGATGAGGCAATGTTCAAACCACACGCCGTGATCTCAGTACAATGAAGAGAATGAGACAGAAAGAGAAAGAGAGCGCGCACACACACACATACACACGTCAAATGTAGAAGATAGCAAAAGCCAGTTTGCTCCTCCCATGCATATTTCATGTAGCAATTATTTTCAGCAGTAATGATATGACCTGGAAAAAGCCGCGGAACAAAACTGCCTAATTACCATACCTATCATATCATCCGCCAAATTTTTCCGCCATCAATAAACAAAGAAACATGATAAGGAAGACACTTTATGGCTTCATTAACTTTTAATCATCCACAAAACATCAAAAAACAGTCGAATATAAAACACTCATTATTTCTGACATGCTGCTTTTCTATGTCTCCAAATTCATTATAACGTGCATTACTTCATCACTTTGCCAGCCTGCTTAAGCCGGGATTTTTATTACTATTCTGACGAATCGAGAGCTTGGATTGATTTGAGGGGATATTACTCTTTTCAAACACCCATTGTTAGGTGGTAACTGGATAATTTGTCAACTATCTTGGACGACATTAGCTTTAAAAGATAACCCTTTCTCATGGTAATTGTTAATAAAGCGCAGTAATATCCAGATATTAGCGATATTTACATTCTTCATTGGAAATCAATATAAGCCACACAATGACTTTAATCAGAGCCATTTTTCTATCGTTTTATTGAGTCAGAGCAGGAAACGAGATTCATGGGAGATTACTGTTTACATAATACTTGCTATTTAGCTTTCATTTACATGACACAGTACAGACATCCATTACCATGGCAACCATTTCAAATAATCAATTCGGGACCCATCAGTTAATAAATTTTGTCACAAAATCATAACAGGTATTGAAGGTAGACATAGTTTCCTTTATATGCAATCCATTATACACTGCCACCTATTGATATCCTGTCATTTTTTGCATTTGCTCTTGCTGTGCCGTTTTTGTTACGTCTGTTCTCAACCTCAAGGAAAAATCACAAATCCTCTTTTGTTAAGCTGTCAATACGTTGGATGGCAGCATGAAATATTTACACATTTAATACAGGCCAATCTTACTGGCTTTGGCTGTACAATAGAAACGCTAATGTAATCTATCTTGCTCAAAAGACCTATTAATTTTTAAATTATTGTCACTGAAATCGGCTCGACTATAAAGCGGAGAGTGACTAGTGAAAGAGAAAATCCTTCCTCTTGGCAAATAGAGCTCAACAGAGGGGCATCTTCAAGGGAAAATACAAAGATGTCTATATTTGATTGCTACGATGATGTTGCATATTTCGAAGACAACAATAACGATGGGAAATCTCTGTGAAATCAAAATAAATCACATGACACTTGGAAATATATTGAGGGCGTCATTTGAAATACATCTTAGATGCTCCCACAACATTACATTTCACTATTCAATAATTCCTCCTTTATACAAGTTACAACCATATTTTTATGAGCACTATGAGGAATACACGAACAATATTTTTATGACCACAGCATTTTAATCTATTGGATTATTATTAGTATTCAAGTTCCACATGCTTTCTTTATTTTATCGTTTACTATCCTCATAAAAATTAGGAATAACAATGTTTTTCAAACAGAAACAAGATGGACATTTCAACTATCATTTCATCAATTGTTAGTCCCAATTTACAGTTTTTATAGACAACTGGTTTTATTAATGGTGGTAACATAAGTAATGTAACATAAGTGTGTAAAAGCTAACTGAGTTCCCAGATGTAGACACTTTCTCTACCAAAATAGTACATGGTACAGAAATATGTGAGAAATATGACCAGATTTTTAACCAAGTTCCTAAACCTTAGGAAAACACTGAATAAATAACATTGAATTGTATGTCAGAAATATAAAGCATAAAAAGTTTGACTGCTATTATGATGGTTGTCACTGCCAGTCTGATGATATTTTCAGCCAAACATATTAACCCCCCCCCCCCTCCCTCCCCCATCAAAATGTGGGTTGAAATTTACTTCCAGTACATTGCATTGTGTTGTTGTATTACGACAAGTTTATATTACATTTGTGATGTTTTGATATATGACATGACATGACATGACACAACACTGCACAACACGACACGACACTACACTACACTACACTACACTACACTACACTACACTACACTACACTACACTACACTACACTACACTACACTACACTACACTACACTACACTACACTACACTACACTACACTACACTACTACCAAACAAGGACACATAACCTATGTGAAAGTTTACTTGGCTGGAGTACAGACATCAACTTACTTACAGATAATGAAATTACAGTAACCCCTAAAGATCATCTAGCTATATGCACATGTGGGACTTGTACTAGTAAAGAATACAGCCCTCCAATCAACTTATTACCACAGGAACAAGCTTTGCCATCATACTAGCCTATTCTAATGTTGGTCAGGCATGTGGAGTTTTTTTCTTCAAATTACTACAATACACACTCCATTATAGGGCCATTACTTTCCTTTGTGATGCAGTCACGTACTTAGTACTTCTTATTTAACAACATATTACAAATCCATATATTATTATCGCTAAACAAACTTCTGGTAGACCAGCCCATCTTCAAACTGCGTTTACACAACTTAAGAATACCATCTTACCCCTACTTCAGATACATGTCGGAGCTGTTTGATGTCTATGTAAACAAAAGTATGTCCAGCCGTGTTTGCAAAGAACTAAACCAGCAATATTGAAGATCGGACACATACATATATATTTTCTATCATTCCGTTTGATAGGTTAAAATAAATTACTACCCTGAATTTAAATAAAACACATCTTACATATCACAGGACACAGCATACATTGGAGGTGGGATACTGTACATGATAATGTAGTTGACAATTCATCTAGTTAGGATTTCTTGAACACAAGTTCCAATGTACTTCCAAATTTTGAACGAAAACCGACACACAAGTGTGTATACACAGTTCGACATATTACATAAAGGGGCTACATACACTTGGATGTTCAACGTGTTTCATGTCAAGAAAACGTTAAAAGTTATGTCACAGAAGCTGTAATAACAAAGAAGAAGAAGGAGGCGAAATATTGAGAAACACTTACATCACTCAGACGATCTCTTGAACTGCTTGTGAGTCCGTTGGTTTCTTCAGGTCTGGTATTTTCATCACTTGTACATTTACTATGAGGAGATCTTATCTGCAAGAGAAAGAAATACTTCAACACTTAGGTGAAGCTTCAAGATCCGGCGTTTATTCAAATTATTATTACACTTTTGAAAACAAACTGACTTTGCACACACTTTTTGTGACTCACGTACACAAATCTGCTTAAGTGGAGACAATGGGAACAAAAGACAATGATGAGAAACAAGTACATCTTCTGTTCATTTTGCTCAGCTTAGGATTGGAGCAGCGGTGGAATTTTTGTTATCAGGAGAGGCTTTCAGAGTCTCTTTGTAGTTCAAACACATATCAGTAGGGTCCTCTTTTTAAATTTATGTCGAGGGTCACTAGCTGAAAGACCAGTGGAATGCCTCCGATTCAAGCATTTACTCTGTTTACATCGTAGTGAGAATGGGCATGCATTCTTTGTTATCAATGACTGGATTCCATGGAGTGAGTTTTATTAACGCTGACATGGTAAGAATGGAAAAACTCACAACAGCATAAACTTTGACAACACATTACTAATCTAGTGAATGGATGGGTTGTTTTTTTTAATACAATTTTACTGCTTTGAACTTTTATACTTTATTTTCATGACACAGGACAACACACAAACAAAGAGGTTTTGTCATCAACTTTAGCCAATGTTTTCACATGATGCACACTTCACATGAATGAATTGTGCCACACGCAAAGCATGATACGTGTGCAAATAACATCAGATAACTCAAACTTCACTGTAATGTTCTTACGTTTACGAGCATTTGTCTATAATTCGGAAGGCTTAAGTTAAGTAGGATTTAGAGGATACATTTGAACCGTTATATTAATCCAGAGTTCAATTGGGAAAGAATTAGAGCATTCTTGACTTGTGAAAGAATTCACACATTTCTGTCTATTTTAAGCACTCTTGTTGTATTGTCGCATGGTGTATTCAGCAAAGTTAATAACACTAGCGCCACCATGAGCTTACACTTGAATTTACTTTGTTTTCATGTACATGTCCTTGTCAAAAGAAATCACCTGCTTGCACAACTGAATTTCTGTATAAAATCAAACTGTAGATTAATATCTAGAACTGATTTACATGGAAACACACCTGAAAATGGTATTACATTTTTTTTTTTGTATTTTGTAGCAATACATATTAAAGCATTCTCCTCATCCTTACTGTCAGTGTACAATACATATACATTTGTATACAGAAAATCTCTCATGGTTCTATGATATGAAGCGAGAACCATTACTTTTTTTCTAAATTCAAAATTTGAATTACTTGTCTTGCCTCATCCCATATACAATATAGCTAAGTCAGAATGCAAGGATCGTTATGATGGCTTTGAAATATTTTTGTTCAAATTTCAAGACTTTTATGTCATAAACAATTCAAGTATATGGTATGTATGTGTTAGTATATGAGTTGGCCTGGCAAACAAACCTATAAATAACACCTCCCAGTATTTCCTACTACATACAGCTAAGTGGGACTTCAACATTACGTTCATGGTATGAAAGGATGCTGTCGACAAGTGTTATCCAGCAACTCTTATCAAACTACCCTTTACACAGTAAATACATAGCCATTATATAGAAGACTGATAACATACATAGCAACTCTTGAGTGCTCCTAACAAGCTTCTCATTTCAAATGTCTGAATTAACAAATTTATGTTATTATACCCATTACACAGTTTGTTCAGATCTTTATATCTTGGAAATCCTTCCACATAAAGACTGACCAATAACTGATAAGCTATCTAATGCCCCAATATAGTATAAATAGCTCTGTTTATTACCACGGTGACCAGCTTGGCCCTAAAAGATTCAAAGCATAGTAATGTGTGTACTACACACTGTGCTGAAGTAAAATTTCTCATCTTGAAATAATTAGCCCTCATTAGATCATTTAAATCATCAACATGTTTGGGTTATCTGTAGAGCTAATTGCAATGAAGCATTTTTTAACAATTAAGGATGTTCACTTCTGTGCTGTGGGGGGCCAAAGTGATGCCGAATTTTTAGTCTGGAGGCCAACCTGGTCTCTAACTAAAAATTGTACAATAGGGACTTGACTAAATTTTTGAAAATCCTCGAAACAACCAAGAGCTGAGTTTCAGTAGAATTTTATGAGTGAACTTCAACTGACTAAACCAAGAATGCACTGACCGCTCACTTGACAAACTATTTTCTACTTTGTCCACAAATAACTGCAATATTGATTGTCCTAATTTTACATCATTCTAGTTTCCTAATTTCTATTTACCTAACATTAACTACGAATAATTCAGGATTTTTCTATTTAAAAAGACACACACAACACCATAAGATCAAGAAACAACAAACGTTGGAACCGAAAGAATAATGTACAACTCTAATAGTTTTGAAATCTGCACAACAACAAAATCCAAAACCCAAATACAAAATGGCTGATCAAAATTATGCGTCACAACATCACCACCATATTTTACGCAAGAAACTGATGACGGAATTGTACTTGTAGAGTATTTGCATAAAAAGAACACCTCACTATTCATTATTTTCCATTGTTTTCATGAAGCTGTAGGACAGAACTGACTACTCAAAACAAGCGATTGGGGAGCCACAACGACAACAACAATGACAACCCTGCTATTGTCCCAAGTTGCAGCATGGCATAACAATTTCATACACTCTGATATTACAAAGATAAAACACACTAATTTTTTATTTCTTTGAATAACAAAGAACAAAAATGGAACAAAGGTAGGCCATATTTAAATTAAATAGCTAGTTGTACAGAACATAAGTACAAGCATGTCAACTTGCCCCAAATTGAGATGTTTTTCCACCATGATGGAATTTTGATGAACGTTATCTAATCAGTCAGTACATTATCAGTAATCCTTAAGGGATATAGTTGTTATCAATTGATGTCTAAATGCTAGTCTGTCTCACATTTAATTACATGTATACACTTATCTATCAACCAACACATCAACTACATTAGTATTCAAATTCATACCAAAATAAGATTGTTGATTTTTACATTTATATACACCATATCTACTTATCAATCATGATATACTTACAATGAATTTGAAAATATATCATTGCAACGATATGATTGAAAATTATTCACCCTTTTTCTAATAATATGATAAGGCAAGTTATCCTAATACAGTTATATATAAAGTGGCAATCTGATTAAAAACTGATAAAGTGAATATGGCTCTGTTTCTTTATTTACTTCTGTTATTTTTTCATTGTGTGCAATTTTGTTGTTCCTTGAATGGGAAGGGAGTGTGACCAAGACCTAAACATCAACATATAATGTAATATTACACAAAATACACAAGTTATGGTACAGAGCAGTTACTCAGAGTTTCACGCTTGAATACAATTTTCAGACGACTAACTGAAATTCAAGTGATAGAATTCGAACTCGAAGAAGAACTTTACCCGGATGTGATGCGCGTTGAGGAGTGACATGGTGGAATGATAGAATTCGACCACTCCGTACCATAACTTGTCTATTTTGTGTAAATACAGCTCTACTTCTCAGTATTGAGAGCTTTTCCTTCAGTTTATGACTTTCCTCTTACACTGAATTAGTAATATAATATTATATACAATATTAGAAGCAAAAAACAAAAGTACTATGATGCTAACAGTAAATAAATAGCTGTCCACTCATTGGATTTTAATCAGCTTGAGTTTAGCAATAGTCCTGACAAACATTGCTTACTATCATTTTGAGTAATCATTATTTGTTTTCAAACAAATCTCATCTGATTAAATTGTCATTTTAATAACTTTTAATTAATATAATATAATAAGCCTGATATCATGTCCACTTCAAGAAACTTCAGGTTTTACTGGGACGACTCTTACCCTGTTTACTTTCATTTGAGTTTTGCCATGCATCAATTAAATTCAAATACTACAAATATCCATTCAATTAGTTATCAGTCAATCTATGACTGCTAACACTAATGCTGTTCACTGGGCTCAGTATTAAGTGACAATGTATTTAGCAAACATTTTGTCAGTAAACCCTGGTGGGGATGAAAAATAACTGAACAATGTTTACTCCATTCTCAAGCCATTCCTAAGCACATAAAAAAAGGTCAAGATTTGCGTTGACAATCAAACAAGGTACATTCTCCTTGGTACAAAGCACGATCCTGTCATTACAGGGTATAATACACATACCAACACAATTTCAGCTGCTCAGTGATATCCCTATGCTATTGTCCATGGTGAAATCCTTGAATCGGATGCACGCTGGTATTTTATTGATTGAAGGTTTCAGCTGACAGGGTTGTGGACTCACTCATACGACACTAAAGTCTAGTCTGGAATACCCTCATCATTATTACCTATTTATTACATTAGTTAGTCCCTTAAAATGGATTTCTTGAAAAACTTATTAAATTTGTAGGAATCATACAAGTTTAAAGTGACACTGTATCACAGCGACCTAGGAATCTACGACGAAGATTGAATGAGGACTATTTTCCCAGCTGCCACCCGATGACACTTAAAAATTTAATCTCATTTGAGTTTGACTTGCTAGGTATTATTTTGACTGACAATGTTGCCTTTGTTTCACGATAACAACATGTAAATGCCGCAAAAATGTCGCAAACAGAAAACAATCTTTTACAACAAGAAAAAAACTCAGCAAGAATAACTACTTGACTAGTAAAATAATCCGAAAAATTAAAACAATTTATATAGAGATATAACGCTCGCATCCTGCCTGGCAAATTTCACGGAAACGTGTCACACTGAGCTTGAAATCAACATCCAACTATACGCTATTCAATCGTCCCTGTAGAGCTCTCTGTCAACGCAAATATCAACCTTATTAAGACAAGCTACATCCCTGGAGAGCCACTACAAATTGAATGAAAATGTTAGCGTCCATGACACTACTTCGCTGAAACCATGTTTTTCCAATAAAACCAATAAATCCATAAAACTACTACTGACCTGTCTGTGATTTATGTAATATGTGGATACAAAAGTCGTCATAAATAAAAGCAACTTCTGCTTTCTCAAAAAACACGTATTTCAAATTCAAGATACAAAGTATAAAAGTTGTTCATTTTATGTCTCAATGAGAGTAACACTATGTTTAATAGCCTGGAATTCACAATAACTTCAGGCCATTTATTTCCTCAGTGTATACTAAAGAACCAAATGGCATAAATTCCAAACAACACCATGTTCAAATTGCTTAAATTTACAGTGATTTAGAAAGGGTGAACCATGCATTACAAGTCAAACAGTCCAGATTATGTACACTAAAATGCAACAAGATTGTCAAATAACATGTTCATGCCTGCTTGCAGACAATTGTGTTAAGTTTATACAAGTGGATTTCTCAAGGCTTAGATACTGTCGACAGCCCACATGATTTCTAGGTATCTTAAACCTACGCTATGCTTAACTGATCTAGGTACCAATCTTTCCTCCACGTCATTAATCTTTACAAAATCACACATGTAAAATCTGAATCCTCACATATTACCACTTAGTTATGTCAAAATGTTAAGTGTTTTTGTAAACTTGGGTAATAAACATATGAAAACCAGCCATAATTTGAGTTGAGAATGGCAATTAATATATTCCTGTACTCAAGTCAAACCACACTAGCTAGCCCTAGTCTTTTTATCATAGATTGGGAATATATAAATGCTTCAAAATAGTTTACTAAGTAGAAAATGTGCAATTGCTTTTAACTCTGATGCGTTGCAATGACTACAATTCATCAAACCGCGGTCAAGTCATTAGTGATTATAATCACCATGAGGTGGTGTCTGTAATCACAGTGGCAGCCATGTTTGCGACAAGCCAACCTTTCAAAAGATACAACTACCCCATTCACTTTTGTCAATTTACACTACAACTTATACAAATTCACACAACACAAACCCAACCTTACAGCCAGCTATAACTTAAGATCCACCCCTACCAACAAAAGACGATTACTTACGCACTAGATAAACGGTTAAAGTTAAAAAGCAGCGCAGCATTAGCTCCAGTCACTTGTACTCCGTGCGACCGATTGGCTTCTGATACAAAGTCCAACCTTGTTGGGAGCTTGTTAAGCCCCTTCACACATGTATGTACAAATGTGTTATCAAGATACTTCATCACAGCAACAACTTTGTTTTATCATCGGCTGAATACTTGGTGACTATGACTGACAATTTAAGGCAACTATCAACAGAAGTATGTGCTAATCTAAATTTAAGCTGAGTTCTTATCTCTGGGTGCCCCTTCAGCCACCTAACTGATATTACATACAAATAATGATAAATACTATACTGTTTGGATAGCTCTGTTACTATAGTGCATTTCAAGTGCTCAGGAACACAACTATGGGCTCTGTTTACTACTAAAACTTGGCTGTTGCCTAACAAAATACAAACCCCAGCTTCTCCTATTACCCTAATGTTCAGTTTATTTTGCAATTAGGTTTTAATTAATGGGTGTTAATTAAATAAAACAACAATTATTTTACTCACAGCTGGATTTGAAGGCAGGACACCCACACATGTTGGGTGAAAAGAGAAGTTTATTGACAACAAGGGCGGCCCTGACCTTTTGGCACTTAATAAAACTTAACATCAAAATAAAATGATGACAATAAAACTTGAGCTGACAAATTTCCACTTGACACTTTTATCTCTAAACGATGGTCAACCTACAAGGAGCTTAAACTTTAAAAGATAATACTTTTATTGTTTTATCAAAACATTTAAGTTTTTTCATCATAGTTTCAGTAATATATACCAACATATTTCCGAACTCATAAAAAAACGCCAACAATTCAACGATGGTTTTAACATGTAAAGGAGCTAGATATGGGTTTGTTGTCCTGTTTTCTTATCAAGATTTTCATTCTGAACATCTCAAGGCATACTACAATATCCATGACTCCATTTCTGATATAAAGTAAAGTGTTTTTTCTAAGGTTTGGGAACCCCGGTAACAGGTGATGGAAAGCTAGTCAAACTTCCCTAGATTTCGATACCTTGTCTCACAATTTTGATGAAAAACCCCACTAAAATACCTCAGGAACTCAGGTAGATTTTACCTACTTATCACCTGTTACAAAAATACTGTCCAATGAATATGTCCATCTCTCCCTACCTAAATATATTTAACATATAACTGTGCATGACAGGTACATACAAACAAATGAAACTCTGATCCGACAGTTTTGAAGTCCACTTACAAGTGCAAGATCTTACAGATAATAAACCGTCAAACCTTTTCAACTCATTCCTATGAATCTCTTTTGAACATGATGCAGTAACCATGGGTTAAGCTATGTTGTGTAAAAATCCTCAATCATTTAGCACAACTCAGAACCACCTGCATGCAATACCAATTCAGATCAGAATTTTGCCAATCAATCAATCCGTATCAATTCATCTATCTATCCATTCTTTCTTCTAACCCATAAACCCCCACTTCTCATAGGGGTGACCTGTCCTTTCCTAATCTGGTAAAATGTTTGTTACAGTAGTGTGGCACCCAAACAATGAATGTGTGATCTGTATGTTTATCAAGCAACCCTTTAGATGTGGACATATTTATCGTTGAATGACTACATATCGCCTGGAGGTGAAAACTCAAATGTCATGTACTCTAACCCACAGTTCTCACTTTGCTTAATTTTTTTGTGTGAAAGAGACAAGGGTTTGGCCCTATGATCATGCGCTTAAAAAAAGGGCTTAATTATTAAGATTATTAATTATTATAATATATATAAATACAAGTTAGTTTATTAGTACACAAATTTCCAAAAAATCTAGAATTCATTTCTTTGACAATCACCAGTTTACTTTTAACCATTTCCCATCATTCAAATGTTCAAATTCTGTTGATAGTATCACACCCTACAACACACTCTGTGCATCATTGCCCATTTTAAGACACTTTATTTCACAAACATTTGCTGAGAACTTTGAAAACAATTATTTTTGATTTGATACACACAATCTACAAGCTATGAAATTACATGATCATTACTTGATTGTAAATTCGAATCAATCTTTTTGACAAAGCTGACAAAGTTATTAAACTTGGCACAAAGATCAAGTGTTTCCTGTAGTTCTTTACTGCTAGTGCTAGTATCATTTCGGATGAAATTTGTGAAAATAAATTCAAAGTGAAAATACAAGGTAAAACATTTGCTACACAATGGATCTATAGCAATAGTAATAAAGTTATGTAATTGTAGATTTTACAAGGGCACTGATGTGAAATCAGAATTATATGAAGGTGGACATCAAAGTGAGATATAACAGGTGTTTGGCCATTCTTATTTGGTTTCCCAACTTTTTAAAGCAGTTTTTTTATGTCCTCTAAGGGTGTAGTATACCATGTGATAGCAGCCTCGGTCAAGGAACACCATATCATATCATATTTATAATCACAGCCTTGCACATGGATTTAAATAACGCCTGTGGCTGTTATTATACAGGAAATTTGTGAAAATGAATTCAAACTAAAAATACTCTACACCTGTAGGCACGTCTTTCCTCAACAACAAAATTTACACTGTCTGTGAAAACACCTGCTACTAGTCTGTCTACATTATCATCGTCATTTCACCTCAGCTGAACCCTCATAGATCCAACACTCATAAAGGAAATCATAAACATTAAAATTGAATTTTCCAAACATTGGCTGTATAAAATAAAGGGGGTAGTTAAAACTGGCGTCAGATTAGTACTGTGTCTACACCACCAAGGATACAACCTTACTGACATACTATGGTACACAGAAACTTAGAAACGCAAACATTCACCAATATCTTGATGTCGCAAACCTTGCCAACTGTAGAGGGCTAATCGATAATTGCAAGATTAATGTCTATAAATTCTTAGCCTCTGAGTTTATACACAACTTTATAGACTGTCCAGGATAAGAGAGCGTGATAATTTATGACAATTACTGTATATACATAAGTGGTTACATTTTCAACTAAGAAGTAGCCCAAAAATTATTATACCACCCACAAGTTTATCGCGAAGAACTGGTGACTGCCCAATTTGTGACAAAACAAACAAGTCAGTCAACAATGAGTAATCATACAGCAACATTCATCAAAAGCTGTTATTGTCACACCTTATTGACCTGACTTGACCTTTGTTAAGATAACAACCTCTGTCATGTAAACCTTGAAAGAAAGTTGTTTAAATTTTACATGACATGACACTTTTCCTTCTCAAACATCTGTTTCATTGTATTTACCTTCTTTTTCATCAATTACACATACCATTACAAATACTTAAGCTTCGAATAAAGCCTTCTGAACATCATCTATACATTAAACATTTGACATTGAATTTTACGGTCAATGTCATTGCTGGTATTCACATACCATACACTTTTAAAACAGTGTAAACCCAAGAATTTATGAAAACCATCATATCCAAAGGTTAGAACGTTCAATAAAATAAGTCTTCTAGACACTGTCTTTACATTAAACATTTGACTTTGGATTTTAAGGTCAATGTCATGGCTCAAATTTAACTTTTATGGTAGTTAGATTAGAGTACATTATAAATTTGGTAACCAAGGTAGGATGTTTAGTACTAGTAGTCTATATGCCCAGGACTACTGTTAATTTCAAACCAAACACTAATCATTAAAGAATATCTTGACCAGATATATCTGGAATGGGAGCTGGGGGGGGGGGGGGGGGGGTCGGGGGGGGGCTGGGGTGGTTTCGAACTGATTGTAAATTGGTTCATAATCATCGCAAATACAAAAGTGATTCAATTCAAATCCCCTGCCAAGTTTTCTCAACAGATTCTGAATCAATTTTGATATGTTAGATTGTTAGTTCTCTCCCTCCACACTTCAGTTTGTGATATTCATAAATTGTGTCTGCATTTCACCAAACCTGGCATACCCATAGCTACAATAATCAACCTCCTTTGTACCTATTTCATTTGATTCTGTATGACTTCCATAAAAGTTACTGCCCTCTCAATAAATCGACAGGTATGTATGGGCTCTGATAGCATTCTGCCATATTAGAAATATCTGTCTGGCCATGATGCCAGCTACATGTACATTTGAGAGATTTGGATAGAAATTTCCAAAGTACACTTTCTTATCAGAGGTGCCATGATACTAGTTATGATGTACTTACTAAGCCTGGCATTTGAAAATGTTACATTTACTTTACCCAATCTTCAAATCATTGCGTAAATAGTGACTCAGCATGTATGGTGTAACAATAGGATAACTGACTGATAACAAAGTTCTAGTAATCAAAAAAAATATTAAATTTAAATAAAAAACAATGGGGTCTTCCCTGATTACATTAAAGTATGCAAAACAGTTTTGTGTTTTAGAAATTCAAAGATCAAACTACACTATGGTTAATCAAAAAATTTCTGGCAAAACTCCCACTTCGAGGAGAAGCCTGGGCAGAGATTAATTCTTTAACACATAATGCATGTTGGCACACAGTGTGCACAAAAAAATCAATCTATACTCTATCAAATCGGATAGTCTAATCTTACTAGGCTAAGTATTTCTACTACTGTCATTAGAGGACAACACAGATTAAAGATGTCTGGGGCCAGGGCTCTACTGATAGTGCTGTCATAATGGCTACCTGCACACTACACTGTCTGATATGGATGCTATAAACCAATGTTAGTTTTAGACATTTTAGAAATTAAAATGAAGCTTGAACCTGCAGATTCCAAGCCAATCACTCTAACTGGGTGCTATATAAAATTCTTGCACTGCAAATATTTTCTACATTTCTAGTATATAAGAAACAACCAAGTTACTGACATGGGTACCAGTACACAAGAATATTTGACTGCAACCGATTTCTAAATTTTGCTGCCAATGTTGAACATATACTACATTTATATTATAAGAAACAAACTACAATGTGTTGGGTATAGACTGGGGAACAAGTTACCACAATGTGTTGGGTACAGACTGGGGAACAAGTTACTACAATGTGTTAGGTACAGACTAGGGAACAAGTTACCACAATGTGTTGGGTAGACTGGGGAACAAGTTACTACAATGTGTTAAGTATAGACTGGGGAACAAGTTACTATAATGTATTGGGTACAGACTGGGAAACAAGTTACTACAATGTGTTGGGTATAGACTGGGGAACAAGTTACTCCAATGTGTTAGGTACAGACTGGGGAACAAGTTACTACAATGTGTTAGGTACAGACTGGGGAACAAGTTACTCCAATGTGTTGGGTACAGACTGGGGAACAAGTTACTCCAATGTGTTAGGTACAGACTGGGGAACAAGTTACTACAATGTGTTGGGTACAGACTGGGAAACAAGTTACTACAATGTGTTGGGTACAGACTGGGAAACAAGTTACTACAATGTGTTGGGTACAGACTGGGGAACAAGTTACTACAATGTGTTAAGTATAGACTGGGGAACAAGTTACTACAATGTGTTAAGTATAGACTGGGGAACAAGTTACTACAATGTGTTAAGTACAGACTGGGAAACAAGTTACTATAATTTGTTGGGTACAGACTGGGGAACAAGTTACTACAATGTGTTAAGTATAGACTGGGGAACAAGTTACTACAATGTGTTGGGTACAGACTGGGGAACAAGTTACTACAATGTGTTGAGTATAGACTGGGAAACAAGTTACTACAATGTGTTGGGTATAGACTGGGGAACAAGTTACTACAATGTGTTGGGTACAGACTGGGAAACAAGTTACTACAATGTGTTGGGTACAGACTGGGAAACAAGTTACTATAATTTGTTGGGTACAGACTGGGAAACAAGTTACTATAATTTGTTGGGTACAGACTGGGAAACAAGTTACTACAATGTGTTGGGTACAGACTGGGAAACAAGTTACTACAATGTGTTGGGTACAGACTGGGAAACAAGTTACTACAATGTGTTGGGTACAGACTGGGAAACAAGTTACTACAATGTGTTGGGTACAGACTGGGAAACAAGTTACTACAATGTGTTGGGTACAGACTGGGAAACAAGTTACTACAATGTGTTGGGTACAGACTGGGAAACAAGTTACTACAATGTGTTGGGTACAGACTGGGGAACAAGTTACTACTATGTATTGGGTATAGACTGAGGAACAAGTTACTACAATGTGTTGGGTACAGACTGGGAAACAAGTTACTACAATGTGTTGGGTACAGACTGGGAAACAAGTTACTACAATGTGTTGGGTACAGACTGAGGAACAAGTTACTACAATGTGTTGGGTATAGACTGGGAAACAAGTTACTACAATGTGTTGGGTACAGACTGGGAAACAAGTTACTACAATGTGTTGAGTATAGACTGGGAAACAAGTTACTACAATGTGTTGGGTACAGACTGGGAAACAAGTTACTACAATGTGTTGAGTATAGACTGGGAAACAAGTTACTACAATGTGTTGAGTATAGACTGGGAAACAAGTTACTACAATGTGTTGGGTACAGACTGGGAAACAAGTTACTACAATGTGTTGGGTACAGACTGGGAAACAAGTTACTACTATGTATTGGGTATAGACTGGGAAACAAGTTACTACAATGTGTTGGGTATAGACTGGGGAACAAGTTACTATAATGTGTTGGGTACAGACTGGGGAACAAGTTACTACAATGTGTTGGGTATAGACTGAGGAACAAGTTACTACAATGTGTTGGGTATAGACTGGGGAACAAGTTACTACAATGTGTTGGGTACAGACTGGGGAACAAGTTACTACCTCCTCCTTGCTACATTTGGCTCTTGTCACTCCAATTCAGCCACTCTACAAATCACAACATTTCTTTCTGGTTGGTTTAATACTTTCAAACATCTGCCATTGATTGAACTGCCATGTTTTGTCACCTGCATTAATGGAACGATTGCACCTACCCCCAGAGTTTGTGAAATCGTTGCAAGTTCATACAAGCATTAGCTATACATACATACATATCTCTTTCTAATGTAGACAACAATTTCCTCAAGAGATATCATTAAAGATTGATTTGTCAGGCTTAGAGTGGAACTGAAATGACATTGTGATATAACACATGTAATCCTGTGAGAGAAAGGAGTGTCCCAAATTGCTATCATTATAGTGAATGGTTGCCTAGTGAGATAGGATATGGATGTAACTAACATCAAATATCATATCCGCAAACTTTTCAAAGCATATCACAACTTGGTATTCTATTTCAAATTACTGTCCATACATCTGTGCTTTGAATTTTACCAGCATGTTTGTAGTCGTACCTAAAATCAGTTTCATTATGCAAGTCAGTTTATCGCTAGTGTCTGGCTTTTTTTCTTCAATTCCGTTTATCTCTAGTGACCCCAGTCTATGTGCACAAGATTGTTATACATAAAGCACTATGAATATTTGCAATTTCTAAATTCTAGGCAGTCTTTATTCAAATGAAAAGCATACTCCAAAAACCCTCACTTCTATATAAAAACTGTATTAAAGTCACCATCAGACACTAGATCAACTTTTCTAGTCTTACACTAGCAACTATGAGTTAAAGAATGTTGGTCTCTCAGCCTTTTTCTGAAACAAATCCTTGGGGGAATGCAGATCCCTGTGGTGTAAAGATTGTATGAAGGCAATATATACTCTTCTATGAGCTTTAAATATGATGCTATCCCATGCTAGTTGGTGTAAGTTACACACTGATAGCATTGAAACATAGTTTCCAAATTTACCACATTTTCAAACAAAATTAACGGTCCCCTCAATCTTTAAAAGTACATGGGAATGGACATCAAGTGGCCCCCACGGTTACCAGGATGCTGAAATCCTAGCAAAAGCTCTGCTGCTGATGTTATAAACATTGCAAAAGTAAACAGCTGTTGCCATATTTAAAGCCAGATGTTATACTTCAAAAAGTTGGCTTACGTGATAGATATCTGGGTACGATATGTACTTTCAGAGTAGTAGGGCCATGACCTTATATGTGATGATGTTATATTATGTGTACTAACAACACTACTCCAACACCTGCAGTGTGTTACAGTTCCATACCATTGCAGACGTCAATCAAAAAAGCATGTCAACTTAAGGGTTCACACACATACCCCACACCCCTTCAAATCTGTACATTCAAAGTTATTTCCTAAACTGTCCTATAAATTTGCCATGATTCTTCAACTTTTTCACTTTCCAAAATTATTATATTATTAATTTTTAACTACTAGGAAACCCTTTGACTTCAACATCACAAGGAAAAATTTACTTGGCAGTCAATGACTCAATGAGAACTTTCAACATTGTAAAAATTTACATCTTGATTATTATAGTAATTTCAATTTCCAGTAGCGAATAAAATACATTTTTCCAAGACTTCCTAGGGTTATTGAGAAGTGGTTTGAAATTCAAGGAATGTATGTAGACAGTCAAATGCATTTGCAGGAGGAGATTTGGTGGTCTTTTCTATCCACAGGTAGTCGTGAATAGCTGTGACTACTGAAGCTATATTCACTTTATTTTTCAGTATAATATTTTGGCATGCAACTTTTGCCAGTGTGAGATTCTTGGCTTGAACACACACATAGCCATACAATTTCACATTTATTGCAATTTACAAATCAAAGCAAGAACAAACAACAAACAAACAAGCAAGCAAAGAAGAAGTTGGGACACCATTGTAGCAGCAAAGGTCAAACTTTTAAAAGTCTGAACACAGCTGTCTAGTAATACACAATCATAGGCTACTTGACATTTCACTTACATATATGAATGGATTTATCTGTTTCATTACCAGTTCCCACCCCCACCCCGCACCCCACCCCCATCCCTACCCCAAATTTCTTCATCAAAAAATTATACATACACATAACAGCTTTATACTATTAAAATGGTTGCCTGGGCATCATATAACTGCGGCTATAAGACAATACAATACGCCAATGCCAAGCTAAATAATTTGATATTTCACTTCCACTTTACAGACTAAAACCCGACTTATTTTATCATCATCTCTTGCATCATCACGTATATTTTCCGACAATAATTGCTGATGTTTTTAAATTGATTGCTAATTTTAAATCCGATTTTGTTTTTAGAGACACTTTTAAACTATTCATTGTGTTGTTATGCTAGATTTTTGTTGTTCTTGCTCTTTTGCTAGTCTTTCTCATTTTGTAATGTTCAGACCGCTGAGACATGTTTGTGTAGTGGTCTTTAAACAATAAATTATTATTATTATTATTATCGTAAAAATCACTAAGAAAAATCACGACACCCAGAAAATATTACATGTATATATACTCAAATTAATTTTCTACTACATTAGGTTTGCTGGCCTGAAACAACTACTAATGCTCAACAACAGCAACATACCAAGCAGTGCACGACAGCAACATGTCAAGCAGAGCACAACATAATGCAGACGAGTTCAATTCTGTCTTTATGTCTTCTGTCTGTAATTATTCATGAAATGATCCCTATGACATTCCTGCCTACAGAGAAACCTTTATACGTCACCTGAGGTTTGATCAATGCAACTCTCTCTCTTACCAATATTAAATAATTCTATGAGATCTAAATGCCACAGTGTCAATATTATTACACCAAGTGATGGATAGTCCTGATTAAAATTACAACTATATCAACCTAAACGCTTGTATAAAAGTTATCAGTATTTCTGTTACTGTAAACCTGGAAACGTTCATTATTAAAAGACTTCTTGTCCCTAAATTTACTACAAAGCATGCAAAAATAAATAGTGACTATTACTGCCTTCTTGTACATGAACACAATGTACCAGTCTGATAATTAGTAAAAATTAGTCTTTGAGAACTAGCTGAAGACTGTCAAATTACAAAAATTTCTAGTAGTGAAAATATCTAGGTTTACAGTACTTTACATTAGAAAGTATGTGGCATGTAAAGATTTATGCTGGTGTTATTTAATAACTATTAACTCTTTATAATAACTAAAAATATTTCTGCTGTAAATATCTTTTTCACCGCAACACTTTCCATATATATATAATATAAAACAAACAATACTTTGTGCGCTCGCACACACATACATACATACACACACACACACACACATACACACATACACACACACACACACACACACACACACACACACACACATACATACATACATACATACATACATACATACATACACACACACACACACACACACACACACACACACACACATACATACATACATACATACATACAAACACACACAGACATACCTACACACAGACACACACACATATACATACATATACATGTACATGTATCTCCTTACAACAGCAAATATATAAACAAGCACAGTTGCTCACTTCTGGTTTCAGTTGTAGTTAAATCAGCACAAATTAAATACTGCACATAATATGGAATATTTATACATGCGCATGTACAAAAGGTGCGACATTTCACGTCTTCTCAAAATGACTGATTCTTTTAAAAAGCACAAAATGTGCGTGTACGAGGCTGAAGTAACACACATCGGGAGACATGCACTAGATCACTTTGAATTCAAACTTTGTGCTTTAGAGCTTCACGATAATCCCATGTGGATCATACAAGTACAAATGTACATAGTTCTATGCCAATCATTCATTTGCAACCGACTTGCAGACTTGTATTAATTTGGCATTCTATCATCCTCTCCGACCTTTACACACTTGAAATAAATCTTTCAACACTGAAAGATAGCAACTCATAATATAGTCTGAGTCATTTGCCAGAGAGTGATATAAACCAAGTATTAAAGTGGTGGTAATCGTAACACAGCAAGATTGTCAGCCATCTTGTATGTCAGCCATCTTGGATTTGAAACGAGAAAAACTTTCCAGTATTTTATGGTAAACGGTTTGTTTATATACAAGTGATAAAATTTTATGTTCATTTTACAACACTTTTGCTCACATTCAGTGACCACAATGATACATTGTATGTGTGCAACGATCCTCTGTACTCAAACTTCTACAATACAAAGTAACGATCACACGATTACAACAGCTCATTTGAGTTTGATGACAAAAAACACTTATCATTGTGCAATGGTCAAAGGTGATAAAAGAGCCACTAATCCAAACATTTAATTACTTTTTCATTTAGACTTACTACACTTTTAGTTTAGACATCCGACACATTTGTATGTACATCTGGACTTCTGTTCATGCATTAGACAACGGTAAAAGGTTTAATCACTGTCTGCTAACAAACACAAGTGAAGGATTAAATCAATAGAGAGAAACACTATACAGGCAATTCAAAGCTTCAATATCGGCCATATAACCAAAATGGCAAACGTGACTGAAGCCTTACAAAGTATCTGACAAGCTGACACTGTGATAAGAACGATGACTGAAACTTGATGGATCATTCTTACTTATCTAAAATGTAATATTTCAATAATGATTACGACCCCTGCCAGTCGGCCACTTTCTGATAGCCAAAAACACTTTGTGCATGCAAAATGACAGTGCTCATTATGTCAGCCATGAAAGTGATATATTTCAGCAATTTAATACAAATGGTACATGACAGTAGTTTAGAATACACGCTGTCTTTACTGAACATCACTTGCCATTCAGTGAATCCTCTAAATGTACAATTATCTGTTCAAGAAAATTCTATATTCTTATATCATTCATTTAGACACGAGAACAGAGGTATGACCAAAAAAAAAACAGACAAGGGCAGAGATTGATTTTTATGTGATTACTTTAACTATTGTTAGTCTAAGGTTGTTGACCATATAAGGTAATTAGTGTAAATCAATATGTCTGATATTATCACTATCAACTTTTTCTTATATGACAAATCTAATTATATTAACAATTTGCGGCTAGGCTAAAAGACCAATTTATAGACTTAACAGTCAACTACGATTACAAGTCAAAGAAGAGAAAAATCTTAGATTACTAGTAATATTAGACACAACACCACTGAGAAAAAACAAGAACCTTACTTTCACATACAGAGAGAATATTCTTAAAAGATTGTTGACTACGACATAACCACTGTGAAATTGAGAACCTTACTTTCACATACAGAGAGAATATTCTTAAAAGATTGCTGGCTAAGACATAACCAATGTGAAATTGAGAACCTTACTTTCATATGACAAACATGATTGGTCAATTTGATTAAACGTCATTCAATTTCAATCAACATGAAATAATTTCTACTCAGTCGTATCATTTTTTTGGTGCGAGTTCCAAATTTTCACGGATATCTCCTTTTGTCAGCAATGTGAAATATTTCTAACAGAAGTGTCTTTATATTAAGACTACTTCTATCACTGTAAGAAATTCACTATAATATACTTCACAATACCCTTAAAATCTGGACACAAAAACACACAAACCGCCATATCCACAGATTCCCCAAATAAAATTTCACTTGTAGACTATGCATAAAGTAAAACAAACCCATTTTACAATGTACTGAAAGGTGGGACAGAATGGAAGGTGGGAGTTGGTGCGGGGTGGTACCAGTGGCCAGTTCTGGTAGGGGTGTGCAGTCAATACTGTCAATACTGTCAACCCAAGACCTATTTTAGACACATTTTGGCCATAAACCAATAACCCATTTTATTTTAGACCATTACAGGTTTTTAGAAGATCAAATTATAGACCGAAATAGATTTGTAGTAGTTCCGTATTAAAGGAAATGGGTTCCAAATGTAGTTTTCACTTTTGTATTTTTTTCCTTCAGAAGGCAACATTTTGGGGCAATTAATGGCACAGTTATGATTTGGTAGACAATGGACCACATTTTAGACTCAGCAAAACTGAAAATAACGTAGCGTGCACTCCCCTGTTAAACTCTCCACCTCGAAAAAAAGACTCCATTTTAACCCAAAGGGCTAGAAAACGCACCCCAAAGGGTGGCACATATAAATACATTCAAATGGGGTGAGTAACCCCCTCCTCCCTGGGGAATTGGGGGTGGGGTGCAGTAGTCAGTAAGACTAAGATACAATGTGTCATGTTATTCTATCACAGTATCAGATATCTCTTCACAAAAAGAAGTCTGACTAGGGTGAACGACACATTGTAAATCTTGGAGTGTACAAGTTATGTAGAGGTACACAAATTTTTTGGATCATAACATTTTTTCTATTTACTGTAACATGGATTTCAAACATGTCTTGATCCAATTATGTACCTATACCGTGACAAATGTAATTGATATGTAGATGTAAATGCATGTCTCCCTCGACTTAAATTACAACAACCCAGATACTTGCCTACAGCAATGTATCTCCTGCAGAATGGACAATCACATCAATCCGGTAAAAAGATTGTAGTTGCACTAAATCTCAATACCTTACAAGCATCAACACTGTGTTGGTATTTGAAATAACCAGACTATTGTGACTAAACACAGGTTAATAGCAGAGATGAATTCCTGTCCAAATCTCAATGATAGAGGGCAGTATTCTACCATGGCCCAGGAGAGGTGCAGGACAAGCCTAATCACTCCTGATAAGATAGAGATAACTGAATTGTAGATCAGCCAAACAATAAATTATTATTACAACAAACAACAAGCAACCTTGAAGTGGTTTTTTTTGTCAAAAGAACAAAAATATAGTATACATGAATCACTGATAAAATAATTGGTAGACACACACATCACAAATCACTGAATTGCCAGATATAGCAAAAATAAATGAAATGTGTGCATGGTTTAGAAAGCGTATGTTTCAAACAGTACTTTTCATCTTTTGTTTACCTTTCAATGAACATGTATGTGTACATGTACAACAACTGTGTACATATACACATTTTGAGTGTTAGTGAACACAAGCTATATATGGCTTCAAGTACTCATTTCCAGAGTTATCAGTGGCGCCATACAACTGCGTTGTAATTTTTCAAATTTTCATCAAATTTCAAGTCACAAAAGTTATCAAAGTCAAAATGTAATTTTCCAAATTTCCACATTCTTAATTCACAAAATTTCCTCTAAATTATCAAACTAAATTACCTTTCATTTTTAAAGTGTAGTATGTGTGAAAAGTCAAAGGTAACCAGTTAGAGTAGAGTTTCAAATAAACAAAACAGGAAATCTATCATTAGAGAGATTGAGAAGAAAGAACTGTAGAGACATGACAGGTGAACAAAAATGTGCATCTCTATGGTCACAGGAATGTCGTTTGTCATCCTTCATAAAATCTAGCCAAAGAAAACAATTAGGAAATATTTCTATGTCATCTTTTACTTTGTCTCTCTCTCTTTTACTCCGTATGACGGAAACCACTGCGCTTGAGGCAGTCTGGATATATATGGGGTGGAAATGAAGAATTTGTAGAAAGGTCACAGTGGTTGTATTTAAGGCATAAAATGGCTGATTAATATTCAAAGCAAATGTACAGAGTTTTGATATCAAATACCATAAAATCACAGTCCTAACTCATCCTGGTATTATGCCCAAAGCTATCTATGCTTTCTGAATTTAAAAGCATGTATGCTCGATTAAATATTTAGTTGGTGACAGAGTTAACCACATTTGCCTCAAAATCTACATAGCTTCTGTTGAAGGAATCACTGAAATGTGCATCACATCAAGTTGGTCACCAAAACATACAATTGTTTGAATTCATTAAAATTTACAGATTTATACCTAATTTCAAAACAGGTCTACTGTGTGACATGGAAATTGATGTATTAAGCTATTTGGTAGCAAG
The DNA here is from genome assembly GCF_964340395.1 of Glandiceps talaboti. Taxonomy (NCBI): domain Eukaryota; kingdom Metazoa; phylum Hemichordata; class Enteropneusta; family Spengelidae; genus Glandiceps; species Glandiceps talaboti. The sequence continues at coordinate 4,241,865 of NC_135566.1, forward strand.
TAAACTAGGAAATTTACCAAATGTTGATATTTCTTGATAAAAAAAAACAAGAAACAACTTTTTCAAAATTAGATATACACATGTATGTGGTCAACAAAAATCAAAAGTCAGCTTCTATGTGGCTACTGGCAACAAGACATTGTTAATTTGGTACTCTAAAAATTGAACATTGTAGGGAAAAATGACTGAATCATGAATACTTACAAGTTGTCATTTCCTGTTATTAATTTCCATCAGACTGAGACATAAGTAATTGCTTATTTACAGTTATTATCTTCTTCCTAAGACAGAGTATCAGTGCCTGTGAACACTTATCATCAGAAGCCATGTACATGTATTGTGTGGCCTGAGACTAAATAGAGTTGCTTCTGTGAGTTAACATTTAACAGAGCAGCCCATCAGTGGATTTCTGTTTTAGGACTTCTGTTTCATACTTATCCATACTGAAGCTATTCGTGACCATTCTAAAACCACACTGAGCATCCTCCCATTGTGAAGCATACCCTAAATATCTGGTAAGATGAAATGTCCAAACAAGCTGATAAAAAGCAGCCCTGCCTTACACAGGCCTAAAGTATTAATACAAACCAGTGCTACCTAAGGCAGGCATCAAGAATGTCTGAGGTGAAACAACTAGGCTACTGAACAATTTCACTCACTCCCTAAGCTACTGAATACTTTCAATCACTTCCTGGGCTACAGAATGATTCCAATCACTCCCTAGGCTACAGAATGATTTCAATTACTCCCTAGGCTACAGAATGATTTTAAAGCACTCCCTAGGCTACAGAATGATTTCAATCACGCCACTTCTAGTATCAGAAGATATAATGTAGGATATTACTGACCAAAATATCTTCTTCAAAAGTAGCAACTTTCTTCTTCTTAAAATGGACGGATATACAAAAATATCCAGTAGATTGAACAAGAGAAAAAAATGTCATACACTACAGCAGAAACTAGATATGAAGAGGAAATATTACTGTATGGAAAAATGACATCTATCAATAGCTGTTGATGAATGAGAACCAAATTATCGCTATTCTTTGTTACAATGTTTCCTCATGTGGGGGCGCTGTTCAAGAAGGCTGTAACAATTTTTCCTTTACAGTGTTAATCATGTGGGGGCACTCTTCGCAAGGGGTGTAACCATACCATTGTCCATATTGAATCTAGCTGGTATTTAAATTTGACATGCTGGCCAATATACAATCTGATAACTTGTCTTACCTTTCTTCCTTGTCTAGGTTTGTGGAATTTCGGCTCTGTTCCATTCTCCAGACCTCTTCCGGTATACTTGTCCCAATTACGATTAGACATCTTTCTAATACCATCCTGCTGTGAAGAAACAAAAAACAATGGTTGATGTCAAATACACATTGAAATATAATTTAATTTGTTGATTTCACAATTGTTTTCAAATATAAACACTTGATCTATAACAAGTAATATTGACTTTATTGTTGGGGCAGTATGACTGCACTCAAATTTACAAGAAATACATTGCACATAAATTAAGTTATAACATCATGAAAACATAAAATATACTTGGCAGGAAAAGAATATCAAATCTACTGCAGAGCTAATTAAAAGAAAAACAAAACTTAACAATTAGGCTAATATAATAATGCCATTATGGTTTCAACTTTAGAGTGACGTCACCTCAGTACGTGTAAGTCACCCATATCTACTGACAAGTAAGATTAGGAAGGTACACTGGATTGTGAAGTTAGGCTAATATCACATCTAACTTTGAGTAGCAAATGCTAGACCTGCACTTTTGAGATCTATCCTTGAAATACATTTGCAAATGATTAAACATTAACAATTGGTCAGAAATACTGCAAAAACTGGTTGATATGATGAAATGGGACAGGAACACTGTCAGTCAGACAGAACAATAGCCAGAGACTAACATGTATATAACCCTGTAAATGTATTTAAGTTATAGTCATATACTAGTAATAGTATCACAGAATCACAAGATGAAGACATCTTCCCTTATCCCTGGCAAGACTCATATGCATATTCAAATTATTGATCATGTGACCATGGTCTAAGCCAATAGCAGGTGTCCATTGCCCATTTCAATTTCAATTCCACTGATACAACAACTCCTTCACAGAATAAAAATTGTAACAGGTTGTGTCAAAAAAGTGAAGAACAAAAATCCTCTGAATGAGTTTTATCTGAAACGTTCTTTACAACAATTATCCTACAGAGATCCAAGGTTGAACACAGGGGACAACATCAAGACTTTTTTCTTGAAGCTAGGGATTATCTACAAGTCCAGCATACATGATAGTACTCCTCAGGCAGTTGTTGCGTAGGTGTAACATTGTAACATCACAACAGTAGCTGAGTAACAAAGTAATGACGACATTGGGGAAATCTAGCCCTATTATATCGTGATGTACTACAGGGCATACGTGTCATTTCGAAAGTCTACAGAAACCAGTAAAAGTATGTTCCTTTGGCAAAGAAATAGTATCAGGAAAGATAGCCATTTTATCCACTAAATCAAGAGTGGCTTTATATCATCACAAATGAGATGCAGTGTTCTCCCGAGCATAAAGAAAGCATGGCAGTACCATTTGCTACTCAAACATTATTATGCTAATGATATGCAAATTGATATGCAAATTATCCATCATGCTTGGCTTCAATCCAGGGGAGAACACTGAGATGTGTAAACTAACCAATAAAATTCATACATTTCAGTTTGCATAAAAATATCTTTGGTCGTATCAATTCATTACATGTCATTGTCACTACATAATACAAGATTATAACTTATTTACATACAATTATAATAATTTCATTTCATTTTTTTGATAAATACTGCCATTACATTATTTGCATCAATCTGTACTCCACAACTTTTTCATCTTGATTTATGATTACAAATGTACAGCTAAATTCTGGAACAATATTACATACATAGAACTCAGCATGAACATATACTCTATGACTTCCTAACCTTCACTTTAAATATCATATGTATTGATGATTCCATGACATTATTCACATCAACCTGTAAGCAAAATCCATGGTTTTTTCCATCTTACTATCTGATTTGGCCAGCATGGATAAATACCCTGGCTATATGCCATACAATTAAAGGCCTACTTTGGCTCAGGATTAAAATTTAGGTTTAAAAACCAGCTGTTCGCAGAGCTACAGAAAAAGTTGGTCTACAACAAATGAGTGATCTCAAATCCTTATTGCTACGACTTGGGCCTAAAACATAGCCTTATATTAATAAATTCTGTATATACATTCATTATGTTACTTCCTTGCCTTCAGAAATAATTCCATATATTGTTGACAAACAATTCCATTTTATGTTATTCACATCAGACACTAATCCCTGTTTTCATATATCGTCATATGATTAGGCCAATATGGATAAATTCCAGATTATAGTCCATACATCATACACTACATATGCTCTATGGTTTCCTACATGTAATCTTAAATGATGACATCAAAAATAAGTGAGTATGACAGAACAAGAAAATAATGAAATTCAAAACCAGCAAATATTAATCAATTCATAATACTTTTTGACAGCATCAATTTGATATATGGTATTACATGTATCCTGTATCTGAACTGTAACATTAATGACAGATATATTGGCAATGCAGGATATTTGCAATGGACAGATTATGTGCATGTTGAATTCATTTCAGGTGACAGGATATTATTGGATAATTACACACCTGGAAATTGTCACTAAAGACTTATTTCACATATTTCGCTGGACATCAAAAACATGTAGTGACAAAAATGCTTTCTTGTACAGGAACACAATGTACTAGTCTGGTAATTAGTAAAAATTAGTCTTCGAGAACTAGCTGAATACTGTACAATTGCAAAATTTGTAGTGAAAATATATATGTTTACAGTATACCGGTACTAATTTACATTATACCATGCATGATCCAAAATGAACAAAAAATATGGAATATATATTCTGGTCATTCTACATCAGAAAAATGCACGTCTATGTCACTTGTTCTGCTATGTTCGAAATATGAGTCAAAACATTCAAAATTGCCATTGCTTTGCCCAATTTTTCTATGATATTACTGGCGCTGGTATAATTATGTTATTCACCAATATTTTTCTTCATTCAGCTGGAAAATACTAGTGACCCTAGGGTTGTCCACTACTCGTCTATATTTTCTTTGGCTGAAGGAAGAAATATACTGGGGAAGAACGTCTAATTATTCTTAATCAAGAGAATCATATTGGATTATTTTCAGTCATCTTGTGTCATCTACATTCAGTAATGCTATTAATTTTATTGAAAAGATTGATGAAATGACCTGTATGAAATCTATGACAGGGTTCTCCCTAGGCCTTTATAGAATACTGGGGTTGCACACTCCACACTGAGTTCTTGAGAACAGAAGAAAACTATTAACATAATAATTAGCATAACAATATCATTGTTATATGCAAATTTCCTATAAAGCTTGAACACTGTATACAAGTTTGTAGCTGGGTATTTGATCAGTCCAACTACAGTAAGATAAATTACACTTTGTTTTTGTTGGTTGATCAAGGGTTTGAAGTTAGATGAATGGTTTGGTAAAAGACAAGTCACTCGGCTCCTTGTGGTGAATATAAAATACTTGATTCGACATTTCAGTCTTTACACAGAAGGCTTTCCTTGGAGATAATGAGGTGTGGTGTAGTCGGCTTTGCTAGTCAGTTGAATGCTAATGTATATATATTCAGTCAACTGTCTATATAGTATGCAGTATACACATATTCAATACTATAACAGGACCCTATGGCCTCATAATGGATGGTAGGACATACGGAAGGTTATTTTTGCCCTCAATGCAGTGTATTTTGCTATATTTTTGCTTGCTATCGCTCTTGAAAATACACTTATACAGCTATAGAGTACACCACATCACTAGTGGGAATATGTAAGTAAGTGACTAATTTGTAATTATTTGATACTTCAATAGTGAAATACCATCTAAACTGACACAAATCTGTTCAAGAAATGTTTTAACAACTGAAAGAAGCATGTGTGCTTAAAAAAATATTTATTCATATATTTTCATGAAGATAAGTTTTTGCCTTAGGAACTATTTTATCTCAATTTATCTAATTGCATTATCAACAGTGAAAATACCAGTTCTAATTGTAACATCAATCAATACAGTACACACATAATAATGTGTACACCCTATATGGTTTGCAGGAGTTCATAGATGATCTCCTTCATTCATAAAGTTTGTTTTGATCCCAATGCATTGCCACCCAGATCTACATGTTACTTCTCTCCTGTACAACTCACTAAAGTCAATATTTAAAATTTTGACCCAAACCTCCTGCCTGCTTAGATTCAACCCCATGAATCTACAATACACGGAAGACAGAGTTTTGTTCTTCTTACCGTCTATCCCTAGATTCCTTCCATATGACGATGCAACTTGCACAAGATCTGTACTTTTGACCCTATCTAGCCTACCTGTAGACTTAAAAATAACTATCACTACACTATTCCTCTATTCTGATATTCTTATTTTTTTTAATTATCTTACATGAACCAATTCTTTCCCATCCCCCTTACCATTCAACTCACAATGGCTTTGCAATGACCCTAAGCTTCACCCAGTCCCCATGACAATAAACTTACTCAAGACATTTTGATCCTCCACTATGCTGAGATCTAGTGTATTCCATAAGGGGACCAAATTTGCTTTCTAATTTTGACCTCCAACTTCCACCCTGATTAGTTGTTCCCCCTTACTACAATCCATGTCACAATATCTTTGTAATTTTGACCCTAACTTACATCTCACCTAGATTATCCCCATGAAACTATGACTCCCTCATGACATCAGCTTTGTAAGTCAGCCCCTTCAGTATGCCGAGATCTATTCAATACAGTGATCAAAATTCCTTAAGATGTTTATTTGTTCTGCACTTTTGATCCAACCTCAAACCAACCCAAATTGGAGTTCCTCTGTAACATACACTCTAACATACTGATATCAACTGCAACCCAATAAAGACAACTAGACAACAAAAGACATTTGTCATGTTCATGTGGCCCTTGTCTCTACCCTGCCTACAAGTAATTCCTCTCCAACAGAATACAATTCACAACTCACTTGTGGCATTAACTTTAAATACAAAACGTACATCCCCTCTACTATACTATGCTGATATCTAGTACAGCATCTCAAGAAGTCAATCAAACCCACAAATGTTTTTTTTGGTATAGATTTTGACCCTATCCACCCTTACAATCTGACTGAGATTGGAATATAATCACCAAGCCTGTACACTTCACGTCACCTAATATCAAACCAATGAACTGTTGCTCACCTGTCTTAGTTTTATCAGCTACGTCTCTTTGGAATGGAAAGTGATGAGATTGTGGGACATCACTAGGGAGATCCATGGCTCCATGGTTATTATACTTATTTTTATACATCATTAATCTATGCAATTCAAATGGATGTTCTCTTGGGAGGCGTACAGAATGGGCCATCGAGGTTACTACCTTTGGCTGTGCTATAACACAAGTTCCTTACTAATCCCAACATATGTTGCTATTCAACACTTCCTAATCAGATGTCTGTTTACAACATTTTTTATGCTCATGTCAACTCTGTATTATTCACGATTTTCATCATTTCACGGATTTCAATTGCAGGAATAGAAAACTGAATTCCACAGCACAGCACATCTAATCGAATAATGCCTACATCGCCTTTATTTCTCCGAGTAGATGAAATTCTTTGTAGAATGATTTACAACTGGGACTGTGTAGCAATGCAAACACCTCTAATCAATGTATATTAACAATATCAACAGAACATATATATTAACTTGTCGTATCAATTACGCTATAAAGGGTTTGTAAGAGGACGATGTAATAATATCCTTAAAGATTATGCTACTTTATGAGATAAATTCCCCATGTACGTCTAAGACACATTTCATCATTGCAAATCCACTACATCAAGACGACATAGACAAATCACCGTCCTTGGCAAATGCATACTGAAATCAACCCATATAACATAGGTCTGAAATTAGATCCTGGTGGCATGAAGCTGTGAGGTGGGCAAACTCAAACAGTTGACACTATTCTTCATGTAGCTTATACACTAAATGACACTGTGTCAAGTCGAAATTACCACAGCTGACCAATCATTCTCATTTCACTAATCAAATTGGAAATTTGGGATGAATTTATGTTTGGGCATGTCTCCTGCGGGTTGCACAGGAAAGTGTTACATGTACTGAGTAAACTGGTAAGGTGAGAGGGCTGTAATTGTGTATGTCTGTCGTCTGTCTCTGGTGTCTTCTACATTGTTATGTATCATAATCCCTCTGGTATGCTGCTAATTGGAATTACAGTACAGACTGCTCAACCTGGAATTCCACTTTATAAATATGAAATTCATTCCTGCATAATTTCTGGTTTCTCTGGTGCATAGTTATGGCATAAATTTCATCAATTGTCATCTATGCATGTGCACAGACTTGAGAATCTTGTTCTTCACTACACATGTATCAAAGTTGACATCCCTGAACCCATCAAATCCAAGTAGAGTTCAGACTGAATGATGGACTGATTTTAGCACGTCACACTTTCAGATCTCCAGTTGTTTACAACCCATTTGAAAAATGAATACCATGTAGCAGCGATTTGTATATATATATATTAATTTGACAGATGACTGACACTGGTTTGTCACCTATAGTTATATCAATATTTTGTTATATTGCAATCAAATGCCTTAAACTGTCAAAAAAAATTCAAAAACTTTAGAATGTTGGGTTAGCTATATCAAAATAGTACCTACTGTTGGTTGGTACAATATATGTGTATAGGAAGGGAGAAGAAGGGATAGGTAGATATGCAGGAGGGGGTGGGGTGGGGATATGCGGACATGCAGGGGGGGATCGAGGAGAGCATTTGACGGACAATGTGTGTGTTGCAAGTTTGTGCGCATGTGAACACATGTCCACAACGTTTGTGTATGAAGATGCAGTAAGTATGTGTACATGGGTGTGTACATCCCTGTGTACATTCATGTGTATGTGTGTATGTGCGTGTGTGTGTGTTTGTGTATGTGTGTGTGTGTGTTTGTGTGTGTGTGTGTGTGTTTGTGTGTGTGTGTGTGTGTGTTTGTGTGTGTGTGTGTTTGTGTGTGTTTGTGTGTGTGTGTGTGTGTGTGTGTGTGTGTGTGTGTGTGTGTGTGTGTGTGTGTGTGTGTGTGTATGTGTGTTTGCATGTGTGTTTTAAGGTATATACTGGTATGCCTGAATGTAGGACAGGTCAGTCACTAGATAAATATCAAAATAATTCTATATATTTATAGATCTTTATATATACCTCATATTATGATAGTATTATGCACCTATTAGTTTTCTCATTTTCTCCATGACCAGTTGGGAACATAATAACTTATTATTATTATCATTATTATTATTATTATCAAAAAAATATCTTTATTCAGGGTAAAACTCAATAAGCGTTACAAACAAAGCAGAGCATTGTAGGATCGGCTTCTTTCCATTGAGGCCCTCATACATCAAATCAACAATCACGCTAAAGTCCACTTACAAATTCATATAGATCATACATAACATGATATTTTTACACGAGAAGGAAGTGATTTGCTTTAAAATGCAAAAGTTGTACAGCAGATAAAATTATTCTCTTGCAGTGTCTTTCGTTAAGTAACAAGGAACATACCTAAAATTCCCTGCCATATTTCTGTAGTTTCCCATCAAAATTATGGATATGGAAATGTCTGCAAATTTTACAAAAGATTTCATGCCCCCGCTATGTTAAAGGTTCCCAAACGGTGAAACATTTTTTAACAAAAATGCTGTCCTATTTAATAAATCTACAACTTTTTTTATACAAGACTTAGTACTTGCAAACACTTGACAAAAAAAGTTTCAAACACCCACCACATCTGTCTTTAAGTCAGAAAAATCTCGGCTTTACATGTACAGACATTAGGACTCCACTTTATCAGTTCGATCACTGTTAAAATTCAAATTCTGGGAAGCACAGCAGCTTGTTCATGCATGCCTTTCTGTGGTTGAGTGTGAAGCCATGCATTTGTGGTAAAACCACTGGACAACCTCAACATACATGTTAAGTATACAGCCACCATTTCAACAAAATAACATAGTACCTATTATAATGAGTTGTCCTCTCAAAATACCTACATACCATCATATATGCTGCGTGTATTAATTAAAGTAGTCCAACAAGGTAATTTTGGAATTTTTCCTCAAAATGGTTCTGATATTGTGAGATAAGATGAAATATTTGCTTCCTTTTTGACTGAATAAACAATCATTATACACAGAAATCTGGATTTTAATAAGTTATTTTGATATTAAAGTTGTATCAAATAGTCTCTTTTCTAAAAGATCATTTATACAGACTATTGAATATAACAGAATGGGACTATTTTTTTATAATAAAATTTTACTGTTTGCTCATAGTAAATGCACCTGCGTGTATGTAATGTATGTGTGTATGTATGTATGTATGTATGTATGTGTGTGTTTGTATGTATGTATGTATGTATGTATGTATGTATGTATGTATGTATGTATGTATGTATGTACATGTATGTATGTATGTATGTATGTATGTATGTATGTATGTATGTATGTATGTATGTGTGTGTATGTATGTATGTATGTATGTATGTATGTATGTATCTATGTATCTATGTATGTATATACATGTACATGTGGTGCCAACTGCTATAACAGCTGTTGATAGATAAATAGCTATTAATTGAATAATGAAACAAGTGTTTCGTCATAATCTACTACATTATAGAATAATAATCATTATCAATGAAGTAATAATTGGTTTTTATGTAATAATTTAATTTCATAAATAAAATTCAAAACACACTTTAGGTTAAAAATATGGAAATTCAATAGTTCTTATTTGATTGATGCAATCAAAGTCGTCAATGAATAACTTGAAAACTTATTAAATTTGCTGAATATTTTGTGAATATCAAATCAATGAAAACATCAAGCCCAATTAATCCTTATTGCATTAAACCACTTTGACCAAAATTCTATTATACAGTAAGGACTTCAAAAGAGCATGATTAATTTGGCTGAAGGGTAGATGTCTTTCATTCCTAGCTTGCACTAATCTAGTTCTTAGGTGTAGCTGTTTTCATTTTCTACAATTGCTCTCCCCTCTCCATTTAGTCAAATGGACAAATTCTATCAAAAATCTTGCTAAATCTCCTGCTGGGGAAGTAGTGAACCATGAATGTCAATAGTAACCCATCACACACTGACAGGCAGTTGTAATTGGTTACTTTGCTCAGTTTATTCATGGTTTACTATAAACTCAACCTCCAGTCAAGTGACGTGAGAACGTCATCAGGTTTATATCAAAGCTCCAATAGCATAAACTAACACTTTTGGTGGTAAGAACAGAAAGCAGCGCTAAAGAAAGCCATTTGACTATACAGTAAGTGGAGATGATGGTAGCATGATGTGTATAAGGACTAGATGAAGTTTGTACTTGTTTGTATCAGGTCCCTGACATACAATTTATCATTTGACTGTGATAGGAAAGTTAAGTTATTCTGTGCACTATCAAAAACTACAACTAGACAAACAGAGGATTACCTATATTCTATCTATCTATCATAAAATGAATATATGATAAAACATTAGCTGTTTAATCATCATACACAACATGGTGGCAACAGTGGTGGTGGGTGGGGGAGGAGGAGGAGGAGGTGGTGGTGGTGGTGGTGGTGGAGGTGATAGTGGTGAGGGGGAAGAAGAGGTGGTGGTGTTGGTGATGGTGGTGAAAAGGAGGAGGTGGTGTTGGTGGTGGTGCAGGAACAGGAGGGGAGAATGATATGATGATGATGATGATGACGATGACGATGACGATGACGATGACGATGACGACGACGACGACGACGACGACGACGACGGCGACGGCGACGACGACGACGGCGATGAGGAGTAGAATTATGATAGAAATAGGCTTTCTTTTATAAAGAAGACATTATTTATTCAGGCATTGATTCTAATTCTTTTCCTATCACTCTCCATTCTATATCTACCATGAGAATTCCATACAGTTTTGGATGTCAGCTAACTGTAGAACTAACTACTGCTATGAATAGTAGAAAGGTTAAAACATAAAATTCTCCTATTTACCCTTGAGGAATAACATTACATGTAAGTCATACTCTTGGCACTTCTTTCTATACATTCCAGCATACACAAAATTTACTACACGTACTCTGGGGACAGATCAATTTACTGAAAATATACACTGGAGATGCACACTATCAAACTGGGACAAATACATACTTTTTTTGTCCATTAGATTTTAGCATTATGCATAAAATGTATTATTGATTTATGATTGTGACAATAAAACATATCTGTTTTTATGACAGCTCTGAGTATGATAGTTCCACTGGTGATTATCTATTCACTAAAATTAGATATTATGGGATGTAAGTGATGTTATCAACACAAACTTATACACACCTCACTGCTTTTAACCCATTCCCCCAGTAGAGGAGATAACTGATCTATTTAACAAAGAAATGTTATTAGTTATGCAAGACAGAGGTGTAGTCTTATTCCCACTCCACTGACCCAGCTTCTGATCAGAACAGTATATATCCAATCGTAACACATCTTTCCAGCGTCTGCTTGGTCATAGACAAAGACATTGCTTCTATCGACTTAACATGTCATACGATGATTATTATTTGTTCAAGCATTTTTGTCAGTATTTTACTACACAGTGCTCACGGTACACTTCAATTACTATTGCTGGTACGGACATATAACAGCACAACATACTTTTTTTATGTCATGAGCAGCATACACTCAATCCATAGCAGCCTCTGAATTACAATTTACATACAAGTAGGATTGAACAGTCGCTCTAAATAGAAATTCCATCATTTGCTAGACAAAATACTTCTTAATGATTTTTCATATCCTTGTTGGAAGAGTGCATACAACCCTTGAAATAACACCGGTGTGTTTGCCTGCCCCCTTGCAATCAGGAATGGAGACAAGAATTCATGCATAGACATACAGTGTAATTAGTGTTCGTAACTTGAAAGTTTTAACACCACAGGATCTTGGATCCCAGAACACTATTCATTTATTAGAATGCTACATGCTATAACAATCAAATGTGATGGTCACTATAAAGTTTATTAACTGAATTTTTTATTTTACAAGTTACATGACCAAATATAAACAAACAGATAAAAACATTGCATCAACCTACATGAGAAGCACCTGCTGTTGTTTTTTGTATCAGTTATCTTGTTGTCTTTACCTAATTTGTCTTTGCATGAAGCCTTTTCTTTAATAGCTCACTTCATTCAAGCAAATGCACCGGTATTTTTTCGCCAGTTGTACAATGTATATACACAAATACCAACAACCATGATCACATATTTTTCATGATCTACACTTCAGATTTACACTGTTGTTGGAAACCTTTTGGAATCAGGTTTATAGACACAGGCTAACAACTACACTTTACTGACACACCAACACAAAGGCATGCATCGACATCATATCATACGTTGTATTGTTATTGGAACCCTTTTGGAATTATATTGACACAGGGCAGACTACCACATCTCATATTATTCCACCCTTATCGGTTTGTTCATCTGAGTGCTAGCTGATACATGTAGGACAGCATGCCCCACCATATTTTATGGACTTGAGCATTCAGATTGGCAGGTCTGGCAAAAAAGGCAAAGGTGGGCTCACTTTTCAAGAAGGCTGCTGCATGAGCAAAATGATACACATAAAAATACTGACACGCAGTCTTGTGATCAGACAATAATGGATCTAAGTCTATGACATCACTTTAAAATTTGCATATTGTTGTGATTTAACTTCTGCACTTTGCTGTAATACTCGTAACTCATAGCCTACCTGTAGACATGTACAACTAATACTACAAGACTATATTTCTGCTATCCTAACTGACATTTTGGTTTTTGAATTTTCACCCCGTCCAACAAGTCTACCATGAAAATTCAAAAAAATGAAAATGTCAGTTAAGACAGCAGAAATAGTGTTGTAGAGTTAGTCCTACGTGTCTACAGGTAGGTTATTCAACTCAAGATCTAATGTCAAGAACTGTGTATTGCTGGCGAAAATATGTTAATACTCCTCATATTTCGCTAACCATTTTGGTAGGTTTTGATACATAACATACCAAAATTTGTGTGAGAAACACACTCAGGTACAATGACTTGGGGCACTTACCTACTTATCACCCATACCAAGTGCAATATGTGTTCTAATTTTTATGAGTTTCAGTTTTTACTGCAAGTTCTTTCATTGGCTACAGTGTGATACCATCATCATACATGTACTAAAATTACAAATATAGTCACTTGATTTGTACCATATTGCATTAATGATGAAACACGTGTATAATATCCTGTCCTCAAAAAGATTACTGGAAAACAAGCACTTTCTACATTTGTGAAAGAGATCATCCGTATAATGTAGTGAAAGCAAAAGTACACATTCAATATGGAGTTTTATGGCACGGAAATATGCCATGTACTAAAAGACAATATTAAATGTAGTTACAACACATTGCTGCCATACGTGTATAACGATATAAGCTCAGAGCTCATCAATTTCAAACAAGTTTCACTTCAAAACCTTCCTTTTCGAAGTATTGATTACTACTCTCTTTGCTTTTTATATTCTTTTTAATTCGGACTATCATTTAGATTTGTTTTCACATTTTAACAGATTATGACGCAGAGGCTGTGGGTTTTTTTGTTTGTTTGTTTTTTGTTGTTGTTGGTTTTTTGTTTTGTTTTGTTTCTTTTGTTTGTTGTTGTTGTTTTTGTTTTGTTTTGTTTTTTGTTGTTGTTGTTGTTGTTGTTGTTGTTGTTGTTGTTGTTGGGTTGTTTTTTTTGTTGTTGTTGTTTTTTTGGGGGGGGTAATTTTTTTCTGCATACATCAAAAGGCTCATACGTCCCAAGGCTCTCTCTGTACTGAAGCTGTTACAATGTACCATTACTTGCTTTTTAGACAGAACTCAGACCTGGTATTCAAGCAAAACATTTCAATCACATGAAAATATGTTTACCACAGTTGAAAAAACCAATATCATTATGCCATCCATAACAATAACAATGCTCAATGCCTTTACATGTAAAAGGCACACCACAAGTTATTATACTTGGGTAGTTTACTTATAGCAGGTCTAGTTAGTGAGTATTTGAAGGTCATCAGCCTATGATACAATAAGAAAAGTTATTGTACAGTAAAATGGGGCAGTTTAATTGAGGTTTTATGTCAGTATTTTCAACTCTGGTAATAAACATTACAACTCAGCATGTGACACTTTATTTACGTGATTTATGTGATTCAAATCAAAGAATCTTACATACTGTGATTGTTTACAAGTCACATACAACTTTCAAATCAAGTAACCATGACTGTTTTCAAAGAGATGCATATGTACTTTTTTGTACAGTAGTCTTCTGACATGATTTAATAGGGAACTTGCAATCCAGACTGAGCATGCTCAGATGTAAAGGACTATGGGATTATCTGTGGTTATCGTAATGCCTAATCTGGCACTACCGACATAATAAACCTCCTACAGTGGTCAGGATAACTACGAATTGATTATTTGTGGTTGCAAGCAATGTAACATTGTTGTTTACAATACCAATTGATTAGTATTTATTATCACGATTCCCATGATGCAACATTCAACATGGCAGGTTTCCAAGTTCCCTGTTAAGTATATGAATCACTAATTCTATTTAACATATCTCATCAAATCATTTTTGTTGCCATGCACAACCAAAACTGGTTATCACACATCACAATCTTATCAGAAATTACATACATGTATATACCAATATCAGTGAGCACTGGTGCGTGTGCATAGTAGTGGTATTTGCACTGCAGTCCAATTCCGAAAACATTGCATATCTACATGCAAATGATATGCAAATGAGGACATGGTCATTCATTGTGCATGAAAGCATGTGATTGCAGTCTCGTTTTTAACAAAATTTGATGTTTCGGATAAACATGTCATAATAAGAGAACTACATGTATATCATATATGCCACATGAGTTCCAGTATGGGTATACCTAGTGTTTGCAGTGTTTTCTACTGCACTTTCACTCGCTATAAATATGGTCACAGAAACACTGCAAACACTTGTACACATACCACGAGTACGCCACACTTGTGCATCATACTAGTACTATTTAATGAGGTGCAATTTATTTTCCTAGATAATGTCAAATCTGCAGGCTCTCCTTTTACTAGCTGTACACTGAACCTATTTTAAAACCAGAACATTTTCACGCTTACTGGAAGAGTGGAAGGCATATACTACATGTACACATAGATAAACAACTTCATGTTTCCTTTAGCATGATCTCCTTTCTATGGTATTTACCAAATCTATCTAGAAACCTAAAATAAATTTAAGGAAGGCTTATAACTGTTAAACGAAATACCAAATACATTTTTATGCCTATTTGGAAGGACTTATTTTATCTATAAAAATGAAACTCATTTTCAGAACAGCTATCTAGATTTCTTTTTTCACTACGTGACAGATTTAAAAGATCAAATAAGTGACAGAGTTGACATGTTTTGCTGGCATTTATGTAAAATCACTTTAATGTTCTCTTGCAGAAAATACTGTTGAACTGATGGTGTACACATAACAAAGATTTGACAACTCTAAATCTTTTATTTCCTTTAACATTCACCTCATTAGTAAAACCATATTTTTTATGTCCTTCTCACAATTCCACTGACCCCTGATTTTAGCTGAAGACAGCTAAACAAGACATTTTATTAGTTAGTAGAAGTATATGACTCCAGAGAGAGGGAGGATAAGAGAGACAGTATCTTTTAATACTTTTCATCTCTGTATGCAGTTACTGAAATGGTACATGTACATGAAGGGTTCATACATGTAGTTATGTCTATGGTTGCTAGTCAGATTTTGTCAACTGAACAGTTTCAGGGACAATTTTCTATTGCTTTCCATTGATCTAATGGCCTACTACCTTACAAATTTGGTAGTCTCGATATGGTTAGGTTCACACCCTGAAATTAGTGCCCCAACATGATCCAATTTGAACCTATTACTGTACTATTATGGATAAATTCGACTTCTAATTTACATGTCTAATTATTTGCATTTTAAATTGTTACTTGTCTGATCGAAAAAATAGTACTGAAGTTACAGCCACTACAGGTTTAATGGTTAGTCACAGTCATGGTTATAATACATACAGAAAAACAAACACAGACTCTATTTAATAGTCTATGGTAGTTGTGAGTTCATTCCTCTGTTACATGGTTTCAATGACATGCCAGGAAATGGCCCCACTTAGAAACATCAGTCAAAATAAATATGAATATTTTAAATATAAGATCCCCTCTAAGGCATTTCACTGATCTTTCCATGTTATAGTTGCAGAAAATTTGAACTAAGCATGGTTTTCATGTTAAAATATTAATATAATATACAATATATAAATCAATATATAATAGTAAGCATAATATTAATATATATATATATTAAGTATGACACACAATGGTGGGCTGAAAATATGATATGCATGTCAAATGTAATCTCATAGTTGTGGTAAGTTTGAATGACACTGTTTGGTCACGATTAAAGAAAAGGTTATGCATCATTGGCACATCGGTGGATTCTAGGAACATATGGAGATGGCTTTATTTTCCAACATTTACAATAGTAATGACAGAGACAAGTTTTGTACCTCTTTTCAAATTGGTATCCCAAAACCTAAATGTGTGAAGTATACATGTACATTCTATTTACAACAGTTTGTTTGCCTGTCTATATTGCCACTGTTTTGAGGCCTGCAGTTCTACAACTTCCATAGTTTCTGTTGTTGAATTTTTTATCAGATTTCAAGAGCTAATTTAACTAAGTGTAGCTTTCAAATGTTTACTTCCAGTTTATGGGTTATTAGGCCATAATAGGGTCTATTGCTATCCATGGCATCTTGAATCACAATGTCTCTTTTGAAATAATTCAATACCATGGGTAGCATTTAGACTACTCAGTTATATGTAGAGCATGTGCATTTTTCTGTATTGTTTGTCTGTACTCTGATGAGGGAGGTTGTAATTTCTCTTGAGAAATAACATTTTTTTCTTGCATTTAGTAACCATGTTGTGGCTTTGCCTAGGACTAAAAATCACATTATATAAGCTTTATCGTTGGCAATTTTAACCCTCTTCAGGTCAAGTCCATGTAAAAGATAGTGGCTGTGACAGGAATAGGGTTTAGGGACTTACAAAAAGGATGAACTTACACCTGTAGCCTTTGATTTCATATGGATATTTTCAGCAAGCACCAGACCACACAACAATAATTTATTCATATGCAAATAGTGTACAGGCTGTGATGGCTCACATTTCATGAATGGTTTTAATCACAATATGCACAGAGTGGTAAAGGTATCATAGACAGTGCCACATATGTACATTTGAGCATTACCGGAAGATTAAAATCGTTTAGTACTAAAATTCATTACATTATTATTCCGGAACTACATTTCAATTCATTATCCATATGTAAGTGAAAGGTTTTAACATAGGTAGTACATTGTCAAGGCCTACAACACTTCTCTTGCTGTTTGATCAGTATTGAAGAGACAATCAGATATTATTCCCCAATATTTTCCTTCCTTCTGCTAAGGAAAAGATCCGGGGAGTGATGACAGGGGTTCGGTCACTACAAATCGATAAACTAATAGAGACAAAACCCTTCCTTTAGGTCATGAATATTTTCTGCATGACTGAAAAAAAAATTGGGGGATAATACCTCAAGCATTATAATATGAAAAATAGGGAACGATAATGATAATCTGGAATATCCATACTGACTGATAGTCTGTCTGAGCACTATAGAACCAATGATATGTACACGTAGATACACAGTGTCGTGACTGTATAACGCCACCAGGGTAGAGATTATATATAGGGTTTTTTTGTTCAAACACGTACACCCTGGCTTACGTGTGGTACTGTAAAGTTTTATATAATCAAATATACAGCTCACAGCAATCCTATTTGGGTGATAGACATGTGAATTACTTTACAGTTGTGTAATTTCAAATATAAAGTAATGAGAATCAAACTAGAAATGAGGTGTTGCATGACATACACACATTCACAAATGTTGCTGTTCACAAGTGACAGTCACAGTTTGGCTACATGTAGTTGCAGATTACACTCTGAATACATTCAAAATGCATTAAGATCGTCATCTGCAGCAATTTAAAATATAGCTTGATCTGCCACAAATGTTTCTTTTCCAAAACACAAGTCCACATGTATGATAAACATCAAATGTGGTCAGAAGTGTGTGTATGAGACAAACAGACACACTGAGACAGACAAGCAGGCAGGCTGGCAGACAGACAGACAGACAGACAGACAGACAGACAGACAGACAGACAGACAGACAGACAGACAAGCAGACAGGCAGGCAGACAGAGACAGACAGACAGACAGACAGACAGACAGACAGACAGACAGACAGACAGACAAACAGACAGACAGACAGACAGACAGACTGAGTCAGACAGGTGAGGGAGGGGGCAGGAGAGAAAGACAGAAAGACATGAAATTTACATACATCATAATTATGTTAATTAATTTCTATTGTTTTCAAGCTATCAAGGAATGAAATCCTCTCTCCACACAAGTCCCAGCAATTTACAGAAGAAGAAACATCATTCATAACGCTCTACATAAATTAGCCATGCTGGCTGAACAAGAATATACTGTAGAACACCTGTGTACATGTACATGACTGTCTAATATTTGAGTTGACAACAACTGATTACATCTACTGACAGTTTTTTACTTCAATGTGCATGCAATACAACAACAAAATCTATATATATTCTCTTGTGTAGCTCACACAAAAATAATGTGTAGTTTTACAGTGAGTGATATTTCTTGACAAGTGGAATCCACTGATCAAAGTGATAACGAATAAAGATAACTACAAATATTATGTATGTATAGATCACACATGATATCATAAGACAACAGTTCAATCTATACAAAAGTTTACTCCCTGATGTAGTAGAAATGTGTGTTATTTTAATCCTATTTTTTGTGTCAGGAGAGGTTTATTCCTCTCATGAGGGAGAACAGTATTAGCTGTACATGAAATAATTATTACTATGCAATGACATTTCAAAAATCAAACATTTACATGTCATGTGTGTGGTTCAAGTTAATTCTAAAATTCAATCGCAAATGGTCAACACTCCATGTGTGACATGCAATCCCACCCCACCTCCAAAAACCATCCCAACCCATTATATTCAATTACAAATATTGTAGTATATTTGTTACGGCCATGACAACAACATATGTTGGTTAATTATATCTGCCTATCTCTGATGCTTAAAACTATGAGAATTTCCCAACAGAATTAAAATGTATAGTAAACTACAGTATATCAGGTTTCCCTATCTCTATCACTGCAAATCCAAACCTTGCAAAATTACGGTTTACTACAATTCATGTGTAAATGATAGAGACCGTGTCATTCCTGTCTCAGACATAGTTCACATGATGTTACAGCTACGATTATGTATATCATGAATTCAGTTCTACAAATACACCTCTCAAAGTATTGTGTTTGTCATGTAAGATTATTTTCAAAAATATTTGGGTTGTATGTGTCGATGTGTTTGTGTACCCATGTCTGTGTGTATGCATCTGTGTATCTGCTGTATGTGTCTGTTGTCTGTCTGCAGTGTGTCTGTATATCTGTCTGTATCTGTGTCTTTATCTGTGTCTGTCTGCAGTGTCTGTCTGTCTGTATCTGTCTTCATCTGTGTCTGTCTTTGTGTCTGTGTCCACGTCTGTCACTCTGTGTCTGTGTCTGTGTCTGTAAAAGTACCTGAATGGTAATATGTAATTGTACATACAACTGTTCAAAGTATGATAATAGCAAATTACACTGTAAAGCACTACATATAACACTGCTTGTGATAATGACTATTTGTGAATATATAGAGAAGATAAGTATGTAAGTGGAAAAGTACCCGGATGACAATGTCATCATTTAAAGCAAGGCATTCAGTATGGTAACAAATTAAACACAAAAGCACAATATACAGGTATTCCAGTACACTGCACTCACTGACTAAGCCACTTCACAACGCCCTCTCCTTGTCATTCGATTACAGGAAACGTGTGTTTGGGATGACAATGTTCAACACATAACACGTTTCCCTAAACGACTAAATCACACATGGGAATTACATGTAACAAGCATCCTGCATTTTTTCCTAAAAGTTCCGAGATAAGCATTCCACAATAGTATTATTCAAGAGCTATGCCTTTTTGAACTGAAAATTCACCCTGTGGAATTTTTTGTCAGAATGGGTGAAAGAGCTCAACACCTAGTCAGTTTTTTAAACAGGCTGGTAATTATATCCTTAGGCAAAATGTGTCAGTTCTTCTGACCTTGTTCTCTTCACACAGCAATGTCAGACGTTACAGTAGCTGTATCAACCAACTAAAGTTATTACATTTAAAGAGAACGGGTGACATTAATTACAAACTTGGCGTTTCATCAATGATCAATTCAAGTGTCATTACAACAATACTCAATGAATCAACGAGTGCATTGTGTTAGCCACCACTTGATAATGACATAGATTCAATGCAAGCGATGGTTATCGATAAAACTTATCAACAAGCAGAAATCCACTTCAGGCCACTTTACAGCTGAATACCCATGTCTCTAAGCACCGCTGGTATGCTTATTAAAGTTATCAACCAGAGGCTAATCTTATGGACAAAATTTATTTACTTTACTTGTCAAAGTGTAGTCCTGAAAATACTGTTTTCACAAAGTCATATTCTCATTCCCCTCCCCTTCCAAGTACATGTAACCCTTGGAGTTTGTGCCTCCACATTTTTTTCAAATATAACCACATGTCTCTATACAATGTACAAGCTATTGCAAGCCAATAAACACTCTCCAACAAACATTAAATGACACATTTCCTTTGACACACTATACTTCCCCTTCTCTATTTCCCTCTTCAGTCATAAAAAAAAAACTGTGTGCAGTCAATATTCTTACCCTCAGAGTACATACAAGCTTCTAATTTTATTTGCCTCAACATTTTTTTCAAATTCAACTTAATAAATTTTTACATGCCCCTTGAAGCTAATGACTCTCCAAACAACAATTAATGACCCATAACATCCCCCTCCACCATCCTGAAAATACTATTTCACATAGACAAATTCTAAACCCCCTCCCCCTCAAAGTACACACTAGTTTCGAGTTTATGCCTGCATACTTTTAATGTACATGTAACTTCAGGAATTTATGCACACTCCTTCAGGCTGCCAACATTCTCCTATCAAACACTAGAATAATACATTTCCTTTAAAATCAATTCACTGACCCCTCACTATCCCACTCTGTAGTCCTGAAAAAGTCACTTCGTTATCCCCCCCCCCCCACCTCAGGTACATGGTAAGGGATAGGGGAACACTACACTAACTTTCAGTGCACCACAAGAAACTGTTTTGCTTCAATGGCACTACAAATTGACTTACATTTACAAGGCCAGCAGTGACAGGAAACCAAAATGCTCCCTACCTGATCTTAAATCAGCAGTACAAAGAATGTCACTGGCCTCATGTAATAACTTTCTTGGCAGAACACTGTAACATGTACATTTATATTTAAAAAAATATTCTGTAGTAGTAGTAGTAGTAGTAATAGTACCGGGATTACATGTAGCTGTTCTGAAGACAGTGTAGATTGATTGCGAGTCCTTTACCTTAAACATCAATTATTAATATTCTGTCTCCTATAATCCCTGCAATAAAATAAAATCCCTTCTAATACTGCCCTTCTTTCTGTGGTATTTACAGCTAGTCACTGATAATACAACTTATTTGTTGTAGACAGATTACCTTAATGTGAATTTAAAGGAAGTCTCGGAAATGTACAAAATTCATAACGTAATGTAGTCATATTTCCTATATTGAAAACAAAACAAAACAATACTCTTCTTTTTGGTTGTACAATGGTATTTAGCCGTAAAGGTCATATGTAACATTTGTACAGAAATTATTTAACACAGAATTTACAGGAAGTCTTAAAAAATGTAACTCCTTTATATAATGTATATGTAGTGTATATCCACACTACAAGAGACTTTGAAATGATACATCGTTACAACATCTTAGCTGTAGGACTTTGTCTTGAATTTCTTTTGTGTCATGTATTGTACACTTGGCTATCTATCATAGATTATGTAGCATATCACTACTTACATATATATATTGTCCACACAGCTCACAGTCATATAAATCATATATTGCTTACTAAACCAAGCTGTATTCATCTGAACAACATATGGTGTGGGTTGTTCTAAGTCATCAACACTACAGTGTTGCAGCCAGAGGGGGTCATATGACTCACATTTTTTGGACCTGACCCACAATTTTGGAAGTGATGGGTCATAAATGACCCACTCTAAAATTGTATGCAGATATGTTTAGCAACATGACCACGCCTCTAGCAACAGCCAAATGATCGCATATATTGCACAGATAACAACAGCTTTGGATAGGCAACTGCATAATCATTCAGCAAATATCTATCATGGATCAGCATGGGTAAATATTTTTAAAAACTGTACAGTTGTGCTACAACACCATTGGCGCTTTTTATAATGTCCCCAAAAAATTTACGATGACCCAGAAAAATGAAAGTCTCAGGACACTATGTCATATTCTTTCAAAAGGCTGGCTGCAACACTGCACTATGTCTATGTTAATCAAAATATAACTCAAATGTTAAAGTCACCATTACTCTTCCCTATTGCTCACAAATTACACTTGCACAGGATATACATGTAATTATATCATTCCCAGTTTTCCCAATATTTTTCTTCATTCAGCCTGAAAATACTTGTGACCTAAGGGTTATGTCACTTCTTGTCTTCAACTTGAAGTGACAGGGCCTCTAGGTCACCAATCCACTCTAGTCTGGCATTCCAGCATGGCCAATTTTTTTCCCCAAACTATAATTTCATCAAACATCTCACCTGGCTAACATCCAACAGGAACACTGAATCCTTTCATTACAAAACAAGTCAGTTTTTGTTCAGTGTAACATTTCAACATGCGTCATGTGATAAACGGATATTTACCCAGCTTTACTGATTACAACAATACAATATACATTATACATCACCAGTACACAACATCAAGTGTTCTATGATATACATTTCAAGGATAACGTTTGTAAGTGTTTTTGAAAGATTAAAGTGGCCCTGAAAAACACACTTCAATTTGTGATAAAAATCTTCTTATATTAACAATTCTCATTCTTTCTAATTAATTTCTAAACAACTTTTAACTTTCCAGTTTTTTTTTAGAATACATGTACAAGTACCATATTACATGATGTGAATGAATGTCCGTGCCTCTTCGGCTTCACTAAATGAATAAAAACCTATACTAAACGAAAGTCAAAAAAAAATTTGAGGTGAGTGAATCCCAAATGTTCATTTATGTCTTGTCAGCATCATAAGGGGTGTTCTACAATGGGTTGTCATGTACGCTTACACTGTCGATGAGAAATTTGCGATTCAATTCCATTTGTAATTAGCCTTACAGTGTTAAATCAGCTCTATGCATGCATAGATGTGCAAGTACTATTTTAAAACACACTAAGAACATTTCATGCGTTCATTTTCTCCATTTTCAATCTTCACAACTACAAAGCAGTGAATTGCATTGTGAATTTAAACCAGATTTGATCGTCTTGAAATCAGTGATAATAAACCCCATTCAATAAAAAGACTTTGGATTTCTGTGAAAATCAATTACTTGAAATCTAACATTTCCAAATACTCATACATTGTCTTTAAGACAATTAGAAATTGTCCATAAATACTGGTTACTAGGTATGGTAAGACATACAACGATATCATTCATAATAATATACATGGATACTACAATGTATGTGGAAGCCAATTCTCAACGGTACATTAAATTGACAAACTTGATAAAACGAAGAATTAAGCTGATAAATGGGTTTCACCCTTTGCACCCAATCTCAGGAGTACTTTGACATACATTGTCTTCCCTGGATAACTCTACCCCTTTCTACTATAAAATTGGGTCACAAAATGTTGAAACTACAGTTCTACACGTCTATAATAATCCCACAGTCTGCAATAATTGGTCTCTATAACTCCTTTTCATTTTATTTTTCTTCTGCTCAAAAACAGCTCAGTATGTCTTTGTACTGAATGATTGCTACTTGTTAATGTAGATGTATTCCTTTGGCCTTTTTGCCAGTCTCTTTATAACAGAATACACAGCTTAGCTGTTTCACACTTGAGTGACTAGAGTCAACAATATAAGTATATATATATACTGCTGGTCCCTTTTTTTCACACACAGCAATCAATAGCTTATTTTTCTCCCTACAAAAATTGAAGTTGTTAGTGACAAGTAAACTCTGTAAGTACACAGCCAGATATTGTGCAATCTTGTTTGCATCAGGTTATGACACGTCTCTCTTATACTCTGTATTTTTTTGTTTTGTACTCACGATTTTTTTTTAGCATGGTACTTTTACATTTCACAATTTGCGTCTTGTATAATTACTTTATTTTGACTGGTTCTTTTTGATAAACACCTGATTGCTAAATAATTGGCCCTTGATTGGTTGTTTTTTTATCAGCCACCAATTGTTGTTGTTTTTATAAGCCTTGATTGGTTGTTTTTTATTAGCCTATGAAGTTTGATTGGCTGTTTCTTTTATTAGACTCAGGTGTTTGTGCTTTGGCACACTTGAAAATACGAACATTGCACTGCACAATACTAGAAGCAACAAAGCATATCACAACATTTCACAGCACAGAAGCCGCATACTTGTAAACTATGGCACAGCACAGTATTACAGCACAATATAACAGCACAGCACAGCAAAGTAGAATAAGTACATTACTGTATACTCAGTACAGAACATTAACAGTACAAGACAGCAGCCCAGCACAGTAAGGTAAGATATGGTACAGCATGGTGATGTATGGCGTGGCGTGACACAGCACAGAACGTACAACACAGCACAGCACAGCACACACAACCCAGTAAAGAATATTGGCGTACTCACAAACACGATTACATTTAGATTTCAAAAAATACTAGAATACAACACTTTCAATATTTGTAATATGTGCTGTCAAAGTTTGTTCTTTCACAAAATCAACCTGCAAACCTATCCATTAAATTATTCAAAGCATTAAAATCCTTCAATGTACTATACCACTAAAACGTTAGTGCTTGATCAAAATATACACACACAGTCACAGAGGAATTTGCTTATTCCATTACACAAGTAACTAAAATGGATTAAAACGGATGATTTGACAGTATTATCATCATACAGTATCTACTGTCTCTGTACAGTGCTACACTATCAGACTCATCACAAGTGCTATTATAGTCTCAGCAAAGAAGCTGTGTACATTTGTGCTGCCGTATTACTAGGTTCAAATTAGAGCAACGGATGTAATCACACAAGCCCATATTCTCTGGGCAAAAAGACATGGTAGGGCAATAACCAATTTATCATCTACCAATCCATGTACCATATGCACACTCACTTTTCATGACAGTAACAGATAACTACACAAGCTGAATTTGAATCGTTCAGCTTGGACAACCCATAATGCAAAGAAAATATTAATAAATATAGGATAAGATCATGATAATACCTGGACACAGTAATGTTTTAATGTAAAATTATGACTAAGCTGAATATCAATTACACGTCTGTGATGTGAAGTTGAGGCAATTTCGTCCCTAAAGATTTGCAGCCCCTAGTTGGTACTATTTATCATAATGAATTTTATTCATGAAGTACGGGTTCAGTGTGGTTCTATCAGGTATCTGCTTTGTGTCACCTCCACACTCCATGTGAGTATAGGATACACTTTTATATAAAGTAATTACCAATGTCAACATTGTATGCTCCAGTGCAGATAGACTTGTACGTTTAGGATAATATTGCAGGCTTTCATTATACTGTACTTCTCAGTTTTCCTATCAAAACATCTTCAAAGTGTTGAACCGACTGAGGGAATGTCCCAATACACTGATGTGGCAACCCCAGAGTTTGACCTTTCAAGCCAGCCGCCCCCAGGGAGGGAGCGAGGCATGGGCGACCACTACATACCTACAGCAGTTAACAGTTACAGAAGCATTGAAGCATAACTTCGAGGAGATTCACAGGTGAATAAACACATTGAATGTATTGGGGAAAATTTCTACACCACACACACAGAAACTATTGATTTCCAATAGTTTATCCTAAGACGGTTCTGAAATGTAAAACGGACTTTTCACAAGTGTAACGACTCTATTTTTTTTTTCCTTCAAATAATCTAGGCTTTCTTATTATGCAAATAGTGTGTGTTTAGCGACATTAGAGGGGCAGTGAAAGTTCTTTCAACCACTAATCCGTGCAGCAGCAACAACAGCTTCTACTGAAATCAACACAAACTGGGATACCCATGACCAATTCTGAGTTCAAATTCAATAACTTACAAAATAGCATAACTTCCCACTATTTGTTTTCAGATACGTCACACGTCAGGTATGACAGCACAACAGCTCCTAATACAAATTCTGAACACGCTTTACGAATACTCACAAAAACCTACAGCTGCGGTAGACTGTTTGGACAGTACAACTCCTTAAAACACCTGGATAGTCTTTCAGCTTCCACTACTATTCGGAGGCAGGTTGAACAATACTGTGGTTCTGACCCAACAAAACTGACATCACTTCTATAGGCAAGTGTCTTAGAAGTGCAGTTATTTGAACAGAGTGTTTTGAGCTGCAGATTCCACTGAACTAACCACCCTCTTATAGTACCCAAGAACACAAACACTTCTATTTTGTACATAAGTAGTTTAAATTCACCCTAGACCGGTACAATAGAAGGGGAATATTATGCCTCTTACAACTGTAATCGAAATAGGCTCAGCTATGTTTCTTCGGGGAAGGGGGGGTGGGGGGGTGGGTGTTTGCTTCTTTTTGTTTTGCAAAGTAAAGACCTAGTACCTGGATATCAAGAGGCGATACATAACAATCCAATACAATCACCTTCTATGTCTCCTGACTTCTGGATTTCAAACATTAGCAAGACAGATTAGCGCGATAGACTAGTTGGTTTTAAAATAATGTTATGCAGTCTTCTGACTACTTGACTAGTATCAAATCAGTGTTCATTCATTTTTCAGGCCTATCCCCCTCCACAATGTCTGTCTGTCTCTGTCCCTCTCTCTGTCTGTCTCTGTCTCTCTCTCAACCTCTCTCTCAACCTCTACCTCTATTTCAAATAATATTTCAAACTGTTAAAACTGTCATCCAGTCAGAATGGCACACTCCTGCCTCAAGGAAAATCATCTGACCATAAATTCACACTGTTCCCCAGTGAACATACATGTATCTCTGACTACAGCAGCCTAGATACATTAACACACATCATAAATAGGGGTCCTACATGTAATCCTACTGACAACACATTTATGTAATAGTTTTTCTGAACAAATTAATGAAAATGCAAAACACCCTTACTAAAATTTGATTACATCTTTTCTTAAAACAATGTATGTACATTTTCCTTATTGTCTCCAACAGAACCTTGTAACACATCATTACTCTCAGTTGAAGTACTCTCCCCATAAACATGGGGGTATGAGGGGGGGTCATGAATATCAACATACTTGTGTGTACACCCATTACTGCAACAGCTCTCAGCAGAATAGCAAAATGTGCATTGTTCCATTGGTAAGACAGACTAATACATGGGCTAGGTATGAGAATATTGAATGATCTTAGATTTTAGTTACTTACAAATCTGATTCAACTATCTACATAATATATCGATGACAAGACGTAACAATAAGCCATTACAGCATAAATGCCCTCCAACTACATTTGCAAAAGCAGTGAGAGTGCCCAACATACATACCATATGTTAAAACTTAATCTCCTATTAAAAGAGATAAAGATGAAATGAAATTTTCCCACGTAATATCACTCACTGAGTATTTTACAGCACGGACGCCATGCCCTGGTCTTTAGAAAGATATTTTCAATATCTGTCATGATACAATATTCGCCTATTTTCTAGACTATGATAAATGATAGATTGTGTGGGTTTGTTATTTGAATAATATATTAAGCACTAAGCCATCACTTTGGTGTGTACTGTGATATGGCACTGTAACTGGAGTTTTTACATGTACTTTGTTATTGATACATACAAACGGATTGTTTGCATTTTGTATATGGAAATATAATCATTGCAGCAGTACATGCTTCATTCATTTCGGATCATCAGCCATGTTTCTAGCTTCAAGTACACCCTGATTTTGCTAATGCTACATGTTTGTAGTGTAGCTATTAAAACCCAAACTATATGGGTTTATACCAGGATGGTTCCTACCAATATTAACCAAGTCATTTTCATATGTATTCTGTGTAAATAATAATTGTTTTTATTCTTCCCAATATATTTGGAATTTGTTGAATGGTTACCCCCAGAGTAGTGCATAGTGCTCTGGTGCCTTAGAGTTGAAAAACAGGAGGAAAACAGAGTACACGGAGAAGAGCTGTGTTGTTCGGGAAGGTCAAACTGAGTATCCCCATTCTTACATGCAGACCTGGTCACTTTTTTAATCAACAAGCGACCTATTGGTCAGAATAGCTCCGCTGTTTTTTTTTTAATTTAATTTTTTATTTTGGTGACATGTAGAAGTGGTTCAGGTCTTCAGCTCTTCGAGTCACTATGCAGTTTTGTTTTAGCGATGCAATAAAGTGGTTAGTGGTTTCATATGATGTCTCACTATAAAACACATTTTACACAGAAGTTGGTAATGTATTGTACTTTTATACCATAGTCACCATTTTATAACAAAAATCTACTGTTATGAAAAATTGCACAAAATCTCAGAAAAAAATGACTGGGAAATGCACACAGGAAAAAGAAAAAAAGAGGATTTTGAGGTTGGCTATAAGTAATTCCAGTGTCTTACAGCTGTAACCCTGGAAAATTTTAATGAAGAATGAAATAAACTAGGGATCTAAAATAATTTTGAGGCAATTTGAATTTCAATTTTCTAACAAATTTACAAAGTCAACAACATTCAACTTGTTCTAGTTGTGGTAGATATATATAGGGAAGAAATGTATTAATCGCCATCTTAGTTTCCGTACGGCGACAATCTCAAGTACCCGGAAGAGAGTCATTCTCAGCCATACGTTACAGTGGTAACACTCGTTCATGTTCGGTTACCTTTCACAAAGAAAACACAACGAAATGGTTGAAATGGTCTTTTTTTAATTTCTTTTCATCACAACAACAAAATCTGCGTGATCAAAAGTGTTGTAAACTAAACCAGAAAGAATTATCGGACTGGCTAAACTTCCCGATGAACTGGAAGGTCCTACTACTTCCAAGTAAGCCTCGATAGTACTATAGTACGTGAGAAAATCGTCTCAAACTAGCGATACAACTTTCAAAATATAACTTGACATGTCTTCATTTGTTAGAGTTATACAATTCAAGACGGGTTTTCACTCGAAAACAACAATTCTGTGAATAATGACACTCTGAACGCAGCGATTTCTCGGACGATGTTACCACTGTAACGTATGGCTGACAACGACTTGCTTCCGGGTTAGTCCCTCGTGCATACGGGTGGATTGTCGGCGATTAATACTACATACATGTACATGTACATCGTCTGATATTTTAATTCACAGTGTTTTTTGTGACCGGCGCCTGTCAGCAGACTCTGCCATTTTTTTCATCATTCCATTGTATTTAAACCTTGTACTTGACATTTCGCAATATTTATAATTCTCAACAAAATACCTCAACATGCCTCACTTCGCTCGTACTCAAAGCAGCCCCGCACGTAGTCCTGCTTGCATACGGAGGAATTCGGGACTCGATTCTGACAATTGTCCCTCCCCCTCCGGTGTTTAGAGTCAAGTCAGTAATACAGACTCGTGCACCCGAGGACTACCCCGCGCGGTATGATCACTGACACTGATGACATGATGAGAGAGAACCTTTTCGGATTTACATGTAAAACGGGGAAAGATACGCAAAACATAATGCAAAGTCTGAAGCCAAATTAAAGTTGTAATTATTTTAATTATTTTTACTTGCCAAATATTTGCATTTTGGAAAGGCAAGACACGTTCATGTCGTTTAACTTTACATGTGAACTGTCGGCCATATTTAAACTTCAACCGCATGCCTGGCATGCCCTTCCTTACGTAAGTTGTCTGAATTCTGGTTCACTGTCATTCCAATTTGCACGACAATATAGAATTAACCACAAGTTACATGTTATCTGAAAACATCACACTTTTATAGTGGGTCTGAAGTGTGATTTTAGTGAGTACTAAGAACGTCCCGTGTTGATACTCAAGATACTTGCTGTGGAAAATCGCTCGGTCGAATGAGGTCACCTTCAGCTTCTGGTCGAATCAGGATAGAGTATGCAAATAAGGACGTTGCGGATTGGCTGATAATATAGAAGGGTGCAGAATTGGATTTGAAGTTTACAACCCTGTTTCGAACAAACGCTTGTCATTTGGGCGCCCAATGCGTAGAATTATGACTATAGCACATATTACATTGCTTGTTTGACGTCAATAGTGTCTTTTGAAAAGTGGCAGTTTACTTAAAGTCTCGTCGACTGATTTCCAATATGGCGTCGGTCATTATGCTCATTAACATATTCATTTTTTTTTCAAATTACAAAAAAAAAATCATAAAAAATAAAAATGAGGATGTGCTGACTTGAAATTAACAAATCTGAGTAAGCTACCCCCTGCGCATCAACACGCCAGATATCAAAGCAATCTAATAAGAGGTTTTCAAGGAGTTGATGAAAATGACATTTTATGAAAAAAAATCATAAAAAATTGAAAATGGCACAGATCAACTTGGCATGAACAAATCTGAATAGCCTCCCCCCAGGGAACATGCACACCAAATATCGAAGAATTCCGACTGTCACTTATGGAGTAGATAGTAAAAATATAAAAGTTTGACGGACACCTATGATTCACTCTACTCTCTATACCTCAATACCCACCTATACCTAAAGCTACGCTTTCAGCTTTCGCTGACAGCGGAGCTAAAAACCCAGCTGATGCTTGGTAGGTTCGAACCCAGACAGTAGAGGGAAGAAGCATGAGCTGAACACCTGAACACTTGGCCACCTTAATAAAGATGCCTTAATAACACCATTTCAAACCTGTCTTTCCCAATTTCTTGTTACGTAGTCTGTAGTAAGGCGGAAGAAATAACAGCTCTGGTTTGTGAGAATGGATATCAACCACTGAGCTTTGAGTGTGGAGAGTACCATACCTGTATGTTTTAATGAGACTGTATGAATCAATCTATCAATGCAATATTATTGTTCACAGCAGATTTATATACGTACGCCATCAAGTATCACTATTACTGTACCACCATTAGGGGCAACATCAAAAGTTCAATATAATATATCTAACTTAATTGCTTAAGTTAGGTCCCAGACCCCCCCACCCCCCCATCTAACTTAACTGACCTAAAATTGAAAATCGTTTCAGACTCATACTGTATACTTCCACTTTCAAACAACGTACCAATATACTACTGAATTATAAATAAAAACAAAACCATTTAACCGCGTACCACTGATAAATCGGACCGAGTGTACGCAATGTTAGGGTGACCTTTTTTTTTTGTTTCTCATCTCCAGTGGAATAGTCAGGCGGGGCGGGCAAGCGAAATAAAAAAGGGGGGCAAGGAAAAAACAATCTGTATTTTTTCAGTTCTATTCTCTGTCCTTTCTGTCAGTCTCTCTACAACTTCTTTTCTCTTCTCTTCTCTTCTCTTTATTGAATTCCTTGTTACACGTCTCTTTCCTTCGTTTTAGCAAGGTTGACAAGTCCGTAGAATAACTTTGTAAGAAGATGAATACTTATCATCCTGATGGGTGTATATCTGAAGCCATGAACTATTGTATGATTTTATCAGGAGTATAATACATTCGTCCTATTAATCAAAGTGGCATTGACATTGCTAATTTGAACTTTAGTATGTAACTTTTTGAGGAATGCAGTATGACTTTTACCAATTTTAAGCATAATTTTGAAAATGATAGAAATATTCTGAGCTATTATTACATTGCAGCAAAATGTACCACACGGCGGCATTAATTTCGAGCTCTGTCCCTCATCAAACCTCAACGACTTCAGCCATGAAAGACACATGCTGCTCCGACGTAACAAAGGGGGTGGGGGTGGGGGTAGACGACAGTGTTCTGCCAGGGTTTCCAACAAGTGGGGACAAAGGAAAGGGCCCTTGGTTGCAAAAAGTGGGGTCATTTGACAGGGATTGGGGTCAATTATTATTGTCTATGAAATACTCATACATATTACCTCAGGCCACTATAGAGATAATGTGGTCTTAGATATTCCATTACACATAGACTATTACCTAACAACATAAAAAAATTCCATTCACAATAACAGTTCCCATTAAGCTATGTTTTGAAAATTGTGTACTACACGTTACACCTTAGAAAAAGAAGGCAATTAAGATTATGTATTTTTAAGTCATTTCTACAGAGTATATTATATATTGTTTAGAAAGATTGGACAGCCAGGTAGTCACAATTTTTAATCTGAATATCATGAATAGCAGTGCTCAAATTTATAATTCCTTTTTTCAGTCAAAGACAAAGACAAATGTGAACGAAAAACTTACAAATAATACAGTCAAACAAACTTTGAAATAATTTATTTTTTATTGATTACCTTTACTGGCTGTGTATCATGATTTGGTCCTGCGATATCAAATGACAGCATTAGTTACATACTGTAAACTTGATACTAGAAGCTGACATAAGGTGTCCTTGAAACTCAGAAATCGTGAACTAAAACTATCAACGTCAAAGTTAGGATGCTTTGTAAATACCACTGTAATTATTTTCTGATTTGCACAACAAGTTCATTCTTCATGTCTGACCGGGCGCACATGCATCGGCCGTTTATATGGCCATGCCAGTGATCACGCATTGATTCAGTCAGTGCCCAACACTCACACGAATGTGTTAGTCAACATCATGCAACATGATCCCCTAGCAGTCTAACACAGCTTTTTCGGAATCAAAATACACATGTATTCATTTTGTTTCCATTAATCTAACCCATCAACAAATGAAAATCACAACCTGTCCCATAAATCTGGTTTACTAAGGCTTCAGAGCTAGCTGTGGCAGATCGATGTTCCGATTTCCAGTAGCAAGTTCAGTGTTTCGCACACGTCAGTGAGTAGGTCAGAGGTCGCGGCAGTGATGGTAGACAAAACATGTGACGAGAGACGTCCATTTCGACGTCTCATCTACTCCCTCTAATGTTTCAATTTGTGTCATTTTTATGTTAAGAACTGTGTGTTGTCAATGTATCTTATATGAGTGACAACAAAACTTTCCCTCACGGAGTCAGTATACTTCTTGTGGGATTGACGTCAGGGCCTGGCCCTGGACTTAGATAATTTTGATGTTTGCCGTAAAATGAATGTGCCAAAGCGGCGCAAGGTGGGAAAATTATTCCGTCATTTGTAATTTTAGGGGGCCAATGTTGCAAGGTCGTGGCCTTGGCAGAACATACACTGGTCTAAGACGCCATGTGGATCGTTTGATGATCATTCGAACCTAACAGTCTTGCTGTGTTGAACTCAGTCAAGGGTCGAGTCGGTCGGAAATAAAAACAGTTTTTTGTCTGATGTCGGAGCTGGAAATTAGGGTCGGTCGGGAGATGAGAAACATAAAAATAAAAAGGGCCGCTCTTATAGGTAAAAGCAGCCTTGAAATCGTACTAAATTTGCGAAGTATGACGTTAAATCGTTTTTGACGGTTGAGAAATTAATTTGGCCAAAACCCCCCCCACCCCCAAACTAAAGCAATTAAGTTTTTTTGTAAACATCGATCTTTTGACGTCGCCCCTTAGCCATAGACGTTTTCAAAAATCTCAAAAATCTCTTAACGTTCCAGAAGTTCATAATTAGCACTTCTATCTCTCTCTATATGTATTAGATTCACGTTTATGTTTACACCTCATCAAATGTTTACACGTACAGACCTAAAAAGTTGAATTTCAATCTCAATAACAGCCATCACTTTCTTTCAAATCTCAGTACAGGTATGCAATAACATTTCACCTCAAGCTAGAGGGTTAAAATAGACCATGGTGGTAAATTTCTTCTCGTGCACACCTATAGTAAATTAGTAACGTATTTGTAGGACTTGTAGTAGAAGTCATAATGTCAACCAGGAAATTAAATGGTTGTTATTGTGCTTGGGTGGTACAATTCTACAGTATTTCATGTAGCAAGACTTTCCACTACATATACATATATTTATCCCCACTTGCATACTTTCATGTATTCCTTCTCCTTTGCAATCCATCAATTATTTTTCACTATTTATCTCTGTCATCATGCTAGAAATTTTCCCCATCTTTCCATAAGCCAATATCAAACTTCGCCACCATGCTAAAGTTTCTCCTCATTTTTCCACAATCCAATACCAAACTTTGCCCCATTCCTCCTTTCTTTCGATGTCTACCATTGATTTGTTTAACCTCAGAAATCTCAAACAACAATCATCAGTATTTTCTCCATTTCTACCATCAGTATATACCGTGCCTTGTTTTTAACATTCTTACTTCAATCAAGACTTCTAGATTTTTCTCTTCTATATATATATTCATGTCCTTTTTTCATTGAACAATGTTTCCGTTAAAATCTGTTCACCTGAATCTTAATAAAACTTAGACAAAAGCTACCACTCACCTCTCCATATGCACACACATACACATACACACTTGCATACACGCACTCTCTCTCACGCACACACACACACACACACACACACACACACACAAGCACACATACATACATACATATATACACACACACATACATACATACATACATACATACATACATACATACACAAACATACACACACACACACACACACACACACACACACTCACAAAAGCACAGATCTACATGTATTATACTAGATTCTCCCTATATATTAGTATTACCAAAGTCCCCAAACCTTATCATAAACACCGTCTGAGTTACTTTAACTGTAAGTGTTACCCCTATGACAACACAAAAGTGATTATCCTTAATCATTAGCTTCACAAAGCAAACATTTGTCTAATTTGGGAATGAATAAAGATATAACTTAGCAGGAACACTTGCCGAGGACACACTGGAAATCATTCACACGTCAACTACTCTAGTACAGATTTAGCATACAGTGTACATAGTTGTGATAAATGTAGATGTAATACAGCTGTGAGCAATCTATGTAATGCCTACTGTTCTATACAACCCGTCTGGTAACATCTGATGAGATGTAAATGCTTTCTATGAATCCTTTAGAGTTGCGCAGACATTGGTGGGAGCAGCCTGGGGAGATTTCACCTACTTACATGCACCACCCTAAACAAAAAATGTTGGTGAGGTATAATATGTCTACAGTAATCAGACCATGTACGAAAGTATGTATATATTTTTATGTACCTGTACAGTAGAATACCTACGTATACATGTATCATAGCCATACATTAGCAAACACTGACAAAATACTACTGTACGAGTACAAAAGAGATTCTACATATGATGGAATACCACACCAGACATATACCATGTGACTGTATGATTGACTACTTCCCATAATGCAGTGCAGCACATGATTGATTGCAATACAGCTGCTGCATCATGGGAATTATCAATGCATGTAATCAACATTTGTATGTTAATATATTGACCATCACAAACATGCTATCTAATGGCTAATAAAGACGTACAGGTGCACTACCTGTAGCTGAAACATTTTTTTGGAAACTGTTTTGTAAGAAGTGATGACTTGCTTGTAATATTGTACTCCCTAAACTGTACTGAATCACCTGTGGATAAATATATTTTGTCTAGCTGGTACATGTAACATATAGTGCAATAATCAAATAAGGGATTTTATGTCTTGTATTGGTTGTCAAACATGTGATCATGGTCAAGCTTTCGCCGTAGCCATGTGTGACATGATGTTGAGAACAATAGTGTTGCTAAGCACTTGACACTTTCAGTTTGACCACCCTCAAGTGGTTTTATGAATGCAATGGCTCACAGGAAGGGAGGGGGGGTCTCATGAGATCTGCCACAAGATGAAAAACAGCTTCTGGATTTTTGGATCCGCAGACTAAAATCATTATACCAATATGATCACAATTACAACCTGCTACAGTACTACTACTTCTGGATATAATCAACCTCTAATTACTTATTGAAATTTGACAATTATCAGTTGGTTCACTGATCGAAAAGTAACACTCCACTTACTACTAGTGCAGGTTTAAGAAAATACCTAGAATTACACCATGGTATTAAACACATAATCTGCACAATGGTATATATAAAATAAATACACAAACACACAAATTAAAAAACGTTATACAGAACATCTTAGAACTCCAACAAGGAAACTTTGAATGAAAAGAGCTGAGATACATTTTTTGAAGAAGAAAAATGATTTGTTCTATAAATTAGAATTGTAATTTGCATCTACCACTTCAGGACAAGTTCATGTAAAGATATTGGATGAAGCAGGATTAGAGCTAAATAAACCTGAAGTAAACCTTGTATAAATCTGTACCAAATTATCCATCAAATATGCCAAGGAGTTGTCTACGCCCATAATTTCAGAATGTGTGTATAGTTACATGTAGTTCTAAAATGTATGTCAACATATTGCACAGCATATTACTTGCCTGGTCTGAGACTAAACAGAATGGCTCTAGCTTTGTGAGAGAAAACAATACAGACAGATCAAACTACAATTTAGTATGTGACAGACCTCTTTTGGAGTTTCAATGACAGCACAAAATGGCTTTGTCAAGACAGTCTGTCTTGCTTTGCTTCAGATAACTATTAGTGGTTTTCTTTTTACAATGCACATGATATACAATGAAGAAATCTGGTAATATTTACGTGGGTGTTATATTTGATCTTCAGTTTTTAAAGGGAAGCCCTGAAAAACTTATGAAACTCTGGTACATGTAGATTTAATACACTACTTCAAAGAAGAAATCCATTATATGAGTGTCCTATATACTCGGTCACCATTTTGGAAGGGAAGCCCTGAAAAATCTGAGAACTCGGGTAGATTTAATACACTTCAAAGGAGAAATCCATTATGTGGGTGTCGTATATACATGTATACTTGGTCTTCATTTTGGAAGGGAAGCCCTGAAAAATGTGAGAACTCGGGTAGATTTAATACACTTCAAGGGAGAAATTCATTATGTGGGTGTCGTATATACATGTATACTGGTCTTCATTTTGGAAGGGAAGCCCTGAAAAATGTGAGAACTCAGGTAGATTTAATACACTTCAAAGGAGGAATCCATCATGTGGGTGTCATACATGTATATACTTGGTCTTCATTTTGGAAGAGAAGCCATGAAAAAATTGAGGAATTCGGGTAGATTTGTTCTATTCACTGCCCTTTCCAAATACAAGAATATCAGTTGATAACACAGTAGTCAACAGTTTTAACAGTGTAGTTTACAATTATCAGGTTGTAGAGCAAATTTATGATAACTTTGACAGATAGAATAAGATAGAATGTCTGTTTTATCATTTACCCTAAAAAAAAAAGACGCACTGCTGAAGTTTCTCATCTCAATATCATCTTCTCTGTTTTTTCTCCCTTTTCAAGTTTTTTATCACAAATTGAGAACAAACGACTGTTGCTATTGCTACACAAAACCTCAACAATATACTGATTACAGCCCTGAGGCATATCACTACATTTTACATAAAGCGAAACAGATGGAAGAAGGCAACCTACGGTACAGACACACACATATGATCACTGTATGTATTACATATACTGAAAATGCCAAACGTGACTTCCATTTTATTTTTAAGTCGTTTTATTTCACCCATTTATTCTTATTTGTCAGTGGAAGAGTTTCAAGTGTACGGTTAATTGACATATATGTATATGTACATGTACATGTACCTTGTCTGGAATATCACAAATGCATTAAAATCTAGCATTGTTATTCAACATTCATTACTAACATTGAAATATCTTTAACATTTCACAGAAATTTTCAATCATCACCATGCGTTTCACAGCATATGTTTTATAACAATGAATTTAAATCAATAAACTAGAAATGTAAACCAAGATATTCTGTTATGACCATATCAGATGTAGACTCTACTGAGATTTCCAAGAAATTTTATCACTGCCACCACCACCACCGTTCATCCCTACCCACAAATAAAAAATAACTAAATATGCAACATTTTTTTTTGAGGAAATATACCATCTATTACCACGACGCTAAAATCTACTTTTTTTCAAAACATGCCTGAAATAATATCCAAGTGACATTCAACATTTTAGTACAGCCAATATTTCTATATTACTGTGCGATCCATTTGTTTTATCACATTTGGCAATCTACATGTACACATTAACAGAAATGTCTACTCTGTTCTTGTACAAAAATCCATTCACAGATATACAGTGTGTACTAGCGCACACACACGTATGACATGAATTTTAATTTTGGTGTATGCAAAGCAATACCACTGACGATGTTACCTATACTGCTCTCTCTAGATCATTATTGAAACCCGAATCAATTCATCTTTCACTGTTACACCTGAGACGGAATGGGATATCATATCACGCATTTTGCATATACACACAGAGAGAACATGATGAAGTATGCCAATTTTTTACCATCCATATAAGTATT
Source organism: Glandiceps talaboti (assembly GCF_964340395.1). NCBI lineage: Eukaryota > Metazoa > Hemichordata > Enteropneusta > Spengelidae > Glandiceps > Glandiceps talaboti. Next base: position 4,280,908 of record NC_135566.1, read on the forward strand.
AGTAATTATAGCTTCATTTTCACTTACTGTACAATATTTTTTTTCTAATTGTTCAATTGGCTAAATTCAAATTATATGAAAGTAAAGAATTAGGCATAACATTTCCTTACTCCCAAAAATGGATCCCATTTATCTAAACTTAGATCTGGTAATAGAAGATAACAGTATAGCAGTGAGATTTGCAGCCTTGAGCAAATACATGTATTAATCCATCACAGTAGCTCTTTCACAACTGGGCATATTTATCTGACAAATTTCTTATCATTTGCTCTGGTCATTCAGTGGCTTTAAAAAGAACAGAGTACATTTTAAGATCCAAATAACAATTCACTATCTATGTAATATGTTCATTGCATTATTTTTTCAATACATGATAAAACAGCTTCAATTTAATGTCATATTTGAACATTTCTGTAGTCTTAGCGATTGTTTGCGAGTATGAAGAACTAAAAATGAACATTTCACTGGGTCTATAGTATATGTCATCTTTGAACTTTTTTTGGTAATCCTGGCAGTTGTTTGTAAGTGTTTACTTAATGTGAATTCAGACAGGTACTATAATTATAACTAAATTATCACAAGTGTGCAAAAAAGATCTGATTCTGTGACAGAATAAAATACATAACTTATGGACAAAATCAACAAAGAGTGAAAGACAAATAAGTACTGCTATAACTCATTCATATCAGTTGACACAAATGAAGGACATTCTGAACCATAATGACAGTGGGAGCTGGTTTCCTCAAACTCCACATTTTGACTTCACATACAAATTATCAATTTAGAGAGAAAAATGAAAACAAACTATAAAACATCATAAAGAAGAAACTAATAAAATTAAGAATATCTCCAATTGGAACACACTCTATTTATGGAAATTATGATCATTTAAAATCTAGCAATTTTATCAAATATTAATTTTATAAATATAGTTTTGTACAAACTCCTTCTATTGATTAAATAGTTAACATAAGGGCTGCCTGTAGGTTTTCATCTACACTACTGATAACATCAAAATATTTCAGACACTATTCCAAATTTGAAAAAAATATTTTTTTATTCAAATCAATTTCCTTGTAAGAACCCATGAGGTGCAAAACTAGTCTGGAGACCCTGTACAGTACTAACTGCAGAATTTTTTTTAAACATTTCAAATGACTTTCACTTACAGTGTGTGTGTACACTACATGTAAGTCAGTTGTCACATTTGTCATTGTCTATAAGAATCAGTAAAATAAAATCAGAGTTAATGAATCGTATCCACTAAATTGTGATAATTTATAAACTGTGACAAATTATGTCGAGCTACATTGAATTCACCACACTTCCCTTTCTCCATCATCAAAGGTTAGCAAAATCACTTGATTCCTTTTGTAATGGCCAATAAGAATCCATAAATAAAATCTGAGTTTACAAATCACATCACCAGGGTTACCATAAAATCGTGATAATTTATCAATTTTATTTATAAATGATAACATATTGGGATCTATTCATTAGATATCCTTTTCCTTTTCCTTATCACCACAGGTCGAAAACATTGGCCAAAAAACACTACTAGCCATACAAATATTACAAGAGACATTGAAAATTGCAATCAATCTCAACACTTAAGTCACTATAAGTAATCGTTTTTCCGTTACTCACAAATTTGAAACTTACAACCTCGCATGAAAAGGACGATTAGAGGCAACAAATAAACACTATTGTGGCATGCATAAATTTGCAATTCAAAAGGTACTCAGTAGAGTGCGTTCTGAATAACCTTACATTTTCTCTCTTCTCCGCAATCCTTCACTATAGGTTGTTTTTACTGTCAAGGATGGCCACCTAATGCCTCCACTTACACTTGTTAAGCTCTGTAAAGTGTTGGCAATTTGACTAGTTGATTTTTGTGTCCTTGTAAATAGTATGTTTTCAAAGCAAACTGCTGGCAAACAGACAACTGTACATTGTTTTCACTAGCCAGCCCTATCAACTCTCACTGGATTCATTTGTGATAATTGAATAGACTGCTAACAATGCACCCAAAAATACAAACACCCTTGATACGCACACACTCCAAATCAGTTTGTTCGAATCAAACAACGAAGCAACAAAAAAGACCTGGCAGAACCTCTGGCTTTTATATGATGACCTTAAAATCATACTGTAAGAGCAAGGCAAGACAGTCACAAGTAATTCACAGTGTGCACTTCTTGCAAAATGTACCAAACATACCTAGTCTTTAACAAGATATTTGCATGACATACCTGTAAAAATTGAGTTCACGTGATACAGTAGCATTTACCTAAATGTACAAACATTGCATCAAACTGCAATTTAGTTTCACCATCCCCATGTACATGTATATCTTATGTAGTTTGTGTAACATCTCTCAAACCTGAGTTCAAATTGGAGCAGTACATATAATTGCACAAAAACTGCAAGTTGATTAACCCTCTCCACACACAGGGGAAAGCTGTTTGTATAACATTTTTCACATTTGAGTTGGCATTACAGTAACATATATGCACAAAACTATGTATCAAACTGCAACTTAAGTGTATGATTACGTGTGTAAATCTGTAATTTTCTGATAATGTCATTACACGGACAGTCTCTATGCACAGGCAAAACCTTTGCTGTATTACAATGACATGGAACATAATTAATCAGTGGTATACATGTCAGCTACTACAGGTTAGCTGATGGGTATAGACAGGCCAATTCTTTATCAAGTAAACATAGTTGTTTAGCTCCTTTGCACTTCTCCTGAGCAACTCTCACAAAAGTCAGAATGTGTGTAGCTTTCATGTAATGTGTAAAATGCAATATTCATGAAGAAATGTATGTGTTAATTCTGTGCCACCATGGGGATTTCAGACAAACCAACTCCTAATTCTTACTCATGCTAATTTTAAGGACAGCTATATTGTAAAGTGAAGCTCTGTAGTTAAAGCAGATTTCTTAACAAACAGGGTTTACATCCTGGGCAAAGACAATATACTAGTATTCGAATGAATAACAACATAATTTCTCACTTATGGAAATTGCTATGAATATTTGATGTGATGTCATATGTTGTCAACTTATATTCAAAATGCTTCCTCTTGCACATAGGAATCAAACAACCCAGACAATCATAATCATTTCGATAAAAACAAGTGTGACCAGCGATCAATTTACCACATACTCCCACGACAAAACTGAATTTGACTTAATCTATAAATAATCACATCATAAATTCTTGTAGGAAAACAACACTTAAAATTATCAGATCTCTACATAATTTCAAACTGTAGTGAGGGAGAGTTTACCGCAAGAATATGATATCTTTGTGAGGGGGTGTTGAATTCACCGACGACTAAATTTTCAGCAATTTTGAAGATCTTTTACTCAACTGATTAAAGTAGTGATACATTGAAAGCCTAGATTGGCGAGTCTCTCCGTTGGGATTTCATTTTAGTGAAAAAGAGACGTTGGAGAAAACATCCAAAGTCCACTATGTCATCGTTTTCATTAGTATGCACAGAACAATTCAATCTGTAGTCTTGGGGAAACATTAGACAGACAACCAGGAAACCCACATTCGATTTCTGTATAATTCACATCATTTTGACAAACACTAAATCTTAATTCTACACATCATGGAATATCTTGAATAAAAGACTATTAAAACGAAACATAACAGGCACAGGCTCTGTCGTGCATTTCACAAATTACTGATGACAAATCTAGACAGGACCATTAATATTTCACTACTGCTTGTATCGAATCAAATCAAAAATTGAAGTTTTACTCGATTTATTTACAGACAGCTGCCTCTATTTAAAAGGTGCAAGTTTGAATACCAAAGTGTCACGCTGACAGGCTTGTATAGGAACCTGAACAAATGAAACAGTTGATTCTACATGTGTATATCGTTATTATCATTGCTATAATCTCCTAACAATGCCTGTACACATGAACTCCTTTTTACTGCAATATGTCATGGGAATCATACATTACACTCAGCAGGGCTGGTATTCATAATTCAATTCTTATTCAATATATATGTACAATATATACAAGTTCACAGTCAGTTTTAGTTCAAGTCCAATGTTTGAATCCCATAGTCTAATGCTATCGTATCAGTGGAGACAAATTTTATTTTTTTTGCTCATTCAAGACCAACTTTTTCTATACCTCAGCCAGACAACTACCGATACATATATTTTTCTAACCTCAATCTTAAACCCAATCCAACATGGCCTTTAAATCTAACACAAAACAATGGCTAAATTAGAAGTCAAAATCAATCTAAGCACACTTATCAGTTCACTGGGGTCTCCCTTAATGAGATAACAGTACAGAGTTCTTGCTAAGGTTTGGTAACCCTGGTAACAGACAGAAATCTGGTATAAATTGCATATATTCCCATGCCTTGCACCATATTTTTACAGGAGAAACTAAACTTCTTGGAAAACTCCAGTACATTTTACCCACTATGATACCATCCTTACAAAATACACTGTTGGTGGTGTCATCTATACTAACCTTAATCCTGGTAACAGAGCGGGAAATCTGGGAACATTGCATAGCTTTCCATACTTGCAATTAGGGGTGGGGGAAGGGGTGGGAAGGTCAGGCAGCAACTCTAAAATAATATTCATAGAAACTACTATATTTTACCCATTTGAATACCATCCCCTCCAAAAAATACTGTACAAGATAGAGTTAGGCTACATTGCATTTGTTCCATTTTGGTACATGGGCTTCTACTACAGATAAGATAATGGCATTGGCAAACAGTGTCACACCTGAAATTCAAACTCCCCAGGCCATGAATATTAATAACACTCTAATGATGTCCATTCATTAACAAAGCCTAACGAAATGTCAAAGGAAGGGTAACAAGACAAACATTCAATTACAGTTGAAAACTGATAAGGGAATCTAACTAAATATCACTTATTTCTAGTGTCTGTACTGTCACCCATAAAAATGTCCACATGATTATTTTCCTCTTAAAATTCTAGGTTTTTCAACTGAAAGGGAAGTATCCATACTTGAGTTTAGATGTAATCATTTCTGAACACACTATACTGTTTCCTGGTACAAAATATATTTTGTTTTTAATTTCTAAACTTCCTATAAAAAATAAATGTGCAAGATTCAGGTCCGACTTTACTCACAATCAGATTTTTGAAACTGAAATTAGCTGAGTAAACACACCAACTCCCTTTGTCTCATTTTTATGTAATATACAATGTATGGCTTCAATAATTTCAACTCTATTATGGTTCAGTATTACTAATGTCTGTTTTAAAATACAATGCACCCAAATGATTGAACTCTTTACCCAGCCACTTGATTTCTAAACCCACAAATGCTGATAAAATGTGCCACATATGTACATTTTCCATCTCGATTGCTCACTTCTGGTATTTGCAGTAGGGTTACAAATGCCCATTTTTAACTCAACTGCACACGACATGTATTTGCAGTGAAAGACAAGTAAACATAGTTTACATACATGCCTTGAAGTTTAAAGTGTTGACCATCATCAAGGTACCACTTTTAAACAGACGTACAAAATGACCATATTGTCTGGTAGCAAGTACCATATATATTATCAAACTAATCTTTTGAGTGACGTAGTCACATTACAGTCACCATCATTCCCCCCCGGAAATACACTTGTACATAACCAAGACCATTTTTCTGACAACTTGTCAACTTACAATGTTGTTGCACATTCATCAGGACAGACACAGTACTCTAGCATGGTTCATTTAATAACATTAATCAACAGATAAAAATGTGTGAACTCACTTTAACAGATTGTAACTGAGTGTCATCACTGCTAACTTCACAGCTTTGTATATTTTTAGCATGTAACATACATATAATTCAGCTATCTAATTCTTTAGCAACCAAAGCATTCCTCTAAATTTAGCTCTTCAGATTTTGAATAGGGAGGACATTTTTACCCACATACACGATTTCCAGTCTACCCAGGACTACAAGCACTACCTGTCCATATAATATTACAACAGTATATCATATGTGTATCTAGGGGGCTATTTCATTCAGACATCGACTGCACTGAATCTGAACATATCACTGCAAGCTTGAGCAAATGCTTAGGACTTTAAGCACTCAGATATAACAACCTGGCTATGAAGAACAAAATTTAGTAAATTGACTCAGTGGTGGGCTACAAAAAGAAACCCTACGCACTCTTGAAAATCGTGCATAATTTATGTCTATTGCTTGGCTTGCCAAAGTTGTTCACAATCAATTTAAATTTGTCACATTATTCTAGAATCAAATTAAACAGAAACGTATTAAAATTCATTTAATAAATGAGCAGGATGCAAATCAATACAATGGCTCTACCTACCACATACATTTTGTATCTCAAACTGGTGAAACATTCTTAATTATTGATATATTCATTAGGCTTGATTCAAAGAAGTTGACAGCCTGGATTCTCTTACTGTCCTCAGGGGAGGAGGGAAAGCACACTATCTTCTCATACGTTCACTGTATACAGAGAGTGACAAGGCCCTGACGGACTACTCAGTTTCTGAGTTGAAGTAACTTCACAATGTCCCTCTTTATAATATCCAGGACTATAAATTAGCAACAGTCCAGGACAGGACTACAAAAGTATCTAGCCTACCAAATTTACAAGGTGGTAGTCTGATAGGCCAATGGAAATTGATTGAAATATGAAGATGAAACAGTTGACTTGACTAAATCTGACTACCATGTGTAGCAGTTAAATTTGAGTTCTACTGTCCTTTGTATGTGCTCATACTACTATTATCTACATGTAGATTCACTGGGAGAAACACAATGCTTATTACCACTATTTGCATATGTATGTACACGTCATAAAATCATATTTCACCCAGAGTGATTATAGATATAATGACACATAATTTTCCCTAGAAAAAGAGTGAAACCACCATGAGTAAAACAAATGACTTTCACTTCCATAAACCTGATATTAAAGATCTTAATCTTGTCACAACTATCCCTTATTCTACACCTTTAGAGTATCACATGTAAACTTACTACCCATCCTACTGGTAAAACTACACCCCCTCCCCCATCCTACCCTCCCCCATCCTACCCTCCCCCATCCTACCCTCCCCCATCCTACCCTCCTCCTGTCTCACTAGCATAGTGTACCTGTCATTCAGAAATTGAAGTGGTAGGTGTCGGACAGGTTGGAATTTAAGGAATCTACCCTTTCTTGGCTACACTCGTTGACATGTAAAAACCATCCTTGCCAATAAACTACCCCATCCTCTCTCCTCATATGTAGCTAGTACCTGTCATTCACATCACCCCTACCAGTACAGAGAGTTGTACCAGAGACAGAGCTTATTTGAATTCAGGATCTACTCTCCCTTGTCCTACCTTCAGACAGAATCTGCAAGTACATCACTGCCTCTTCTTTAATCACCAAATATTTTCAAAATAATATGCTTAACCCTTTCAGGACTAGAAACTTTCCCGCCAAAATTTTTGAACAAAAATTCTTGTTTCTCGGTAATTTTTGGAAAAAGATCAACTTTATTTTAGATCAGAATTCAAGAAATATTACTTCCCAATGAAGTAATATTCTTAAATTTTTAGAAAATGTTCTTACAATCAAGTTTCTATTTATTCCAATGTCGTCTCTAGGAATGAAAGGGTTAAACACTTAACCATAACTAAGACCAATTTTATGCTCATGGCTATTTCTTTAAAATGAACCACACACACTGTTTGAAGCACCAAATATAAACAAAATTAAACATTTCACACTCCTACCTTTAAATTAAGACCAATTTTATGTTAGTTCACATTATTCCTCTTGATGAGCCACACAGCTCAGTACAGGAGACAGGCTCAATGAGATCAAAACAGGGGTCATCACACTTAGCATTTACACCGACATCAAAACCTTTCTACATCCGAGGTGTCAATGCACCTGAGAGATGGGATTTAGAAGGATTTTCAAGTCTCCGTAAATGAAGCTATCTATTTTGGAAACCATGCAATTACACTGAAAGACTCATCACTTGTATTTAGGTTTGCTAACTCAAATAAACCCCATTTTCAGAACAAATCACATCAGAGACAACCAAATAATGTAATAATTTCTCAAGTACATTCAGAAGTTCATCTGCAGGTCATCTGCTTAGTGCTTGTTCATGGACAGTCAGTATATATCTTCAAGTATAGTTTAGAAGGCAGCAAATGTTCAGTCATGGAAAAAAATAAATTCCAAATACCAGAACAACAATTATTTCATCTATTTTTTGTCCTTTTGATGTCCATTCATACAACAGACCAGCAACAAACATGTTATTTTCAATATGGACCCTAATTTTAGAGAGTACCAGAAAGAAAGTACAGATCTCGTAGAATCACTCACACGGAAATCTATATTAACTGCCTTTGTTTCTAATTTGAACTTTAACCTTAGCATTGAGTATTCCAGCTGGATGTGACCGACCTTGAAAGAACACTTCGTGTAACTAATACATTTTTCTTATTTTCCTATGAAATTTCGGTTCTAAAACGCGACTAGCTAGAAAATGTTCCTCTAAATTTCACACCACTAAACGAATAAACTTCCAAGTTAGCACGTGAATTAAAAGTCTTATACTGATAAAAACTGTACATAAACTTCGAGTGAATGAAACAAACGTGTCAAGAAACCCTATCGAGTGAAGATGTAACGGTACTCAAAATTGTTGTCTATATTTTTGTGTATCTGGGTCTAAATTCATCCTCATCAACTATTTCTCGAATAGCAACCAGACAGTGTTCTCGTCAAGTTACCGAACGTGCTCAAATCCGTGGGGCTAAGTGCTGAGTGAAGTGATCATCGGCTCGGGTAATTAACTGTTGTTGAGATCCTTCGAAAATTTCTCTGTAACATGGCAGCCATGTTTGTTATGTTATTTACCGAGTCTGTGGTGAATTTGAGAGTGCCGACGAGTCTTTGACCTCTTGGCTGCCGCCTTTACCGCTAAACTCGAGATAGTCACAATTTAGGCTTTCTGCAATACCGATAATTTGAGCTGTTTCGATTGAAGGGTTGAGCAATTAAACACAATCGCCGTGCCTTGTCAGCGATTGTTCAGTGCCACACTCTAACTTATGTGAAGTGTGTTTTTAGTGGAAGGTGTAAAACAATCCAACGGCACTGGAATATATATAATACATTTGAGTTATACGTTTATAGTTTTCCGTTTTCAAAATTACCAGAAGAGACGGTGTCATAAATAACCAATTAGTGAAATTATTGTTTAAATTTGGGGTTCTGTTACGATATGGGTGACTTGGGGATGACATGCCAGCCACAAAGGCGGTTTGTGTGTGCGGAAGCGTACGTACCTCTAGTGCCCCCAGTGTGCAGAAGCTAGATATTGCAAATCCATCGATAATATCTTCTTCATGGGAGCTAGAACTGCGTCGTCGCTTGTGTCTGTGACGCGACCTTTCCCGTTCTCGTAAAGGTGTTTCCATTTCATCGTCATCCCCGCTCCCAATAGCATTATGATTTTGTTGTTTCTGTTGCTGCTTCATTTCGGCAGCTCTCTCACGTCTCTTGTGTCGCTGTGACCGCTGTTTAGCGTCGCTCTCCATCTAAATCGACTTCGGGACGAACAACGCACTATAAACTCACCGCTTTACCAACTTTGGATCAAAATGTGTCGGGCAAATTGACAAATATGACACAAAAATACACAGCGAGTACTCGACGAATCGGCATGATCTTGAAAAACCCTCTGACCCTGAATGCGGAGAGATATGTGCACAACAGAAGTAGGTCGGTGTGTACTTCCGCCGACAGCAAAACGTAGGCCCACTGCTTCCCCCGGAATCCGCACGTACTAAAACGTGCAAGCGTACACTAGTACATGTAGTCTCTCACAAAAGATTTGCAATCTGGTCTCACGAATGACTCGGTCGTCTCTTTCACTATTACCAGATATGCTTCTGGTTGATGAAGAAAATAAAACAAAGAAAAGAAGAAGTAAAATCCACCGGTGAAATATGACAAAAGCAGGGTGGTCTGTCTGTTGGTCACCCCGTCCCTAGTACATGTACATCCATGGAAAAACTCAACACTACTAAGCTTAATTATCCCAATGTTGAGAACAACAGATATCCATAACTCTGCATCTGTCAAATAAGATATTGGATATTAGAACAACTGCTGAGGCGGCCCTAAACATGCTGTGCGACATAGATGATGTGAAAAAATACCCAAGAGACAAATAAATTTTTGATCGATCGGAAGTTTGTCACGACCGAGGACGTTCTAAATATCATAAATTTGTTTGCATGCCTATATGTCCGTACCATTCCAGAGGCATTTTATCCAAACGAAAAAACACCGAAGAATTAATTTAATACTATTCCACGACCAACGCCAGGTAAAACCTATTCAAAAGCTGTAGTTGTTTTTAGATAAACTACTGCTTCCACGCATCAACTAGGAGTATAATACGAATGCTAATATAAATGGTGACTATAAAAGAAAGTGTTGTGCTTACTCTTCAAGTCGATTAATACTCCGAAATGTCGATATGATGAATCGTTGTCGTTTAACTTTAACCGTTACACGACTCTCCGAGTCATATAAGAGAAACACTGGAAGCACCCGATTGAATATTGTGTGTTTATGCGTATATATAATGGCTTATTCTTTTCAAATTTCCACACTGGGACTCTTGCTGTACAGTCAACCCCACCCCACCCCACCATTGACCATCAATCTTGCATTGAAAAAGTCACAGACAGACAGACAGACAGACAGACAGACAGACAGACAGACAGACAGGCAGGCAGGCAGGCAGACAGACAGACAGACAGACAGACAGACAGACAGACAGACAGACAGACAGACAGACAGACAGACAGACAGACAGACAGACAGATAGATAGATAGATAGATAGATAGATAGATAGATAGATAGATAGATAGATAGATAGATAGATAGATAGATAGATAGATAGATAGATAGATAGATAGATAGATAGATAGATAGATAGATAGATAGATAGATAGATAGATAGATAGATAGATAGAGGTGCAATCTTCAGTCACTTGTGGCCTGAAGTGAACTCAAGGCTTCGCATTGAAATATAATTTAAATGAAAGTTCACATTTTGTAAAGATACGAGTGAAAAAGGAAGTTTCATTCACGTCAGCATAAGTACGTCATATTTGAAGTCGAAGTCATCATCGTCCGTCGTCGTCATTATCATTATTATCATAACCACCATGTTACTACTATCACCAACATTACATCATCATCATCATCATCATCATCATCATCATCATCATAATATCATCATTATCATCATCATCGTCGTCGTCATCGTCGTCGTCGTCGTCGTCGTTTCACATTAGTAGTTACCATAACTACCACCACTATTTATTTTTAAAACACCGCATTCATAAACATAATCTTTATCGATCTTAATCAGCGATGAGTGTCAGCCACAATGTCACCATGGTTACTCAATACTATTGTGACGAAATCATCATCACTTGACGACGTGAGATACAGGTATTACAATGGAAACCGACTGACTTTAAACAAAGCGGAGTCTGACACAACAAAATGTTGACAAACATGGCTACATTTCATTATTTGACATAGCAAAAAATCTTACAAACATTGCTACATTGTCTTTGTGTGAGTTACCATTATCTTAGCACTTTGTTGCCAAATCACATACATTGTAACAACATATGCTTTTATCAGGCATATCAATGGATTAAAATGTAACAATTGTACTTCAGATTTTGTAGTGCCAGATGATAAGATATCACTGTTAAGAAGATTTTTGTCCAGCCAGGAGATACAATTTAGCAATGATAGTGAGATATTTGTCTAGTCAGACAATAGAATATAAGAATGTCAACTAATCTCTTTCTTGAGCGAGACGATGGTTTGTTTTATTACAACGAAAATCATAAACCCTGAAACAAAACGTCGCCTAGCTTGACAAAAATATCTCTTTGAAGTTGTAAATTTTCTCGTCTGTCTCATAAAAAATCGAATTATTTCCACATGTTATCGTCTGGCACGACAAGAACTGAATTACAATCGTTACATTTTAGTCAATTTACTGTCTCAAACATATCAAAGAATGCGCCAACCTTAGGTTTACCAGGGACATATAAATTTGGCGGTAATCTCATAAGATAACGGTAGCTCACGAAAAGAAAGTGTAACAATAAGCTTATTGGTAAAGATGTTTGTCACCCAGACGATTGACGAAACGCTGTTGATAAGATTTTTGTCTAGCCAGACGATAAAATATAACAATGTTAATGACATTTTGTTTCAGGGTTTCTGATTTTCGTTGTAACTTAACTTCCATCATCGATGTTCTCATGTCTAGATTGGTATCGATGCCATCCTAGATCCTGAATGGACTGATTGATTTTATGGTCCCTGGCCAGACTCTATAATTCTGTACTTGTTGTCGATCTGGTGTTTTCCTGGACTGTTTACCCCCACCCCCACCCCCACCCCCACCCCAGTGTCTACCACAAACAGTAGAAAGTATAAAACATACGTCTGTATGCTCTATAAATAATATATGCATCCCTAAATGAATCAAACACTATGTGATAATCACAAAATAAATATAGAGATGGACCCCCACTGGAAAAATAATAATATTATTGACCGACAATGTTTTATTATGTCCCACCAAGTACATGAAAGGTTGTTCACCCTAGAAAACTGAACGTGTTCTGTACTGTGTCGCGCGCGTCGGGTAACAATTATTAAAAATTTATACATAGCAATATTAACTTCGTCAATAAAAAATATATCGAGTTTCAATGCCATCACAATGTTTTAAGTTCGCATAACATTTTTAGGTAGTCATATAATGTTACACTACATACAATTATACATCACATTTACTTTCAACTTTATAATACGTCACTCTTGAAATAAAAGTGGGTCGTTACAGAAACAAGATGTTTCCACATTCTGGTTATCACTGGATTTCCCTATAAACAGCCTCTTTTACGGCACCGTCCAAGACGCACCGTTATATGCCTGTAAGAGGCTTTAAAATTGTACTCTGGCTTCCGAGAATGTGTAAGCTTTGTCCCTGGCTAAATTTCTGGTGCGCGCCTGTATTATTTTTTTTTCGATTCTATGCGGTTCTAGTTCACTCTTGTCTATTCTATACCATTTCGCTCTATTAAAATTCTATTCTATGCTAACATCCACCCCATAATGATTCCCAGTTTCTTTCACCACCAAGGCATAAGTATGCAAGTCACCAAGTGTGAGATATTTTGAAGGGAGATTGTTACGTAGAGGACCACGATGACAATTGACGAATTTATGTCTTCGATGTGGTTTCGTTACGTTAATTGATAAAGATCGTATATTCACGAGATATATACAATTGAAACCAGTTGACCTGAAACCCAACGTCGTCTGCCTGTACAAATAACTTTCTGATATTGCTCCCATGTAATTGTCGAGATCGAAAAATATCTTACCACACTAACATTTCATTGTCTGGACTAGTCGACTGGACAATTTTTACTACCTTTGCAACACTAAATTTCATCTCGATTTACAGTTTTGGTAACATTACCCCATTTGTTTGTGTGATACTAGATTGTTACTATGTAAGTGATTTGTTCGGTTTAGAGTACCGTTTACATTGCTTGAATATTCATTAAGTATAATTAAGGTAATTACAAATAATTAATTAATTATTTATATTTATTACACATAAATGACGTTCTCCAAAGATAACAGCAACTCAAGAAAATGTAGTAATTTTAGTAAGATTTCGGATGTCGAGTAAGACGATAACTTGTAGCAATGTTGTCTAGGCAGACGATAAAATGTAGCAATGTTGTCTAGGCAGACGATAAAATGTAGCAATGTTAGTACATTTTTGCCTGACCAGACAATGAAATGTAGCAATCTTAGCAATCCAGTCAGCCGATGAAAAATAGCTAAATTGTGTTATTAAGATTGTTGTCGCCATACGATAATTTGTAGCAATGTTGTCCAGGAAGACGATAAAATGTGGCAATGTTATCTGGGCAGACGATATTTTGTAGACGATAAAATGTAGCAATGTTAGAAAGATTTTTGAGCCAGGGCCAGACGACATTAAATTGTATATACCTTTCGTTTTAAATTGGTTGTCAACCGAAGAGTCACCTGTAGTCTGTCGCACAGTGAGAGCTCTCAGAAACCACTAAAGTGCGAAAAGATGCATTCAAAGGTAATAGCAACAAACTCACCATCATGATCGACGGGACGAAATTCAGCCCCCTCATACAATCAGTACTTGAAATGCTTAACAAATTACAGAAATAGGTGGCGATTTTATAAAATTTGTCCAAAATGAAACACAAACTTGGTTCTTCTTTTCGTGAGTGGAGAAGCTAAGCACGCTATCATAATATTATATATTATATTATAGCATTACCAATTCCAGTGAATTTTGTGACGTCATCGCTGTACATTATTACTGATAATGTACTCCGTTATTGGGCATCGTGGCCCCGGAACGAGCATAACAATACAAGCTTATTTGTTCTGTTTCTTCATACGCCTAGGTATTTTTTCGAAATGCATGATGTTACTTATGATTGTCATTTCCTCTGTTTAAAAATACAACGCATTCATGAAACAAATTTGTGTTCACAGCAGTTCATTGGAGTGTATGTGTGTGTGTACGTGTACGTACGTGTGTCGCTATGATTAGTATTCAGCTTCCAGGCCGAACATGGCAGACGATGTTCAGCCCTGTGTATATTATACGTTGTTTTGCGTTTCTCGGTCTACAAATTCACTGGAATTGGCAAAACTATAAAATAATAACAATAATGTACGTCCTCCCAGTCCATAATGGACTCAAGCAAACTTTGCACTCCATAATGGGCTCGGCTGTCGCCTCGCCCATTATGTCGTTCAAAGTTTGCTTTCGTCCTTTATGGGCTGGGAGGGCGTACATTATTGTTTAAATAATTGATAGCCTGAAAAACCTTACTTCGAATATGTTTGTTTGAGTTGTCATTGTCTTACCGGATCGATCATCATAACATGTAACAATTTCTACTTCAATGAATATTCAGACATTACAAACAATGGTGGTCTAAAAAAACCAACACAATTACAGAGTAACAACCAGTTATAGTATCACACGCAGTGTATCAATATGGTAGTAAAACTTTTGTGCGACCAGACAAAGAAAATGTAGCAATACCAGTAAGACATTTGCCGAGCTAAACAAAGTCCTGTTTCAAGTCTACTGGTTTCGATTGTAAATATGAACGGGATATCGACCTCTTGTCAAGGAGAAGAAAAAAACGAAAGGAGCCGATCTCCTCCTTTGATCACATTTTAATCAGAATGGGTAAACCGAGTATAGCAACCGTGTAGACGTGACTGGAATCATTGATAGTGTTAATTATATTTCAAATCTGACAGCGACCCCAAATGTGATACATATCGTCTCTAGTATTTTGTATGAACACATATCTATCTATCCATCTGTCTATCTGTCTGTCTGTCTGTCTGTCTGTCTGTCTGTCTGTCTGTCTGTCTGTCTGTCTGTCTGTCTGTCTGTCTCTCTGTCTGTCTCTCTGTCTCTCTGTCTGTCTATCTATCTATATATCCGTCTATCTGTCCGTCCCTTCCTTCCTACCTTCATTCATCCACCCATCCACCTGCCCCTTTCTATTTATTTATCTATCTATCTATCTATCTATCTATCTATCTATCTATCTATCTATCTATCTATCTATCTATCTATCTATCTATCTATCTATCTATCTATCTATCTATCTATCTATCTATCTATCTATCTATCTATCTATCTATCTATCTATCTATCTATCTATCTATCTATCTATCTATCTGTCTGTCTGTCTGTCTATCTGTCTGTCTGTCTGTCTATCTATCTATCTATCTATATATCTGTCTGTCTGTCTGTCTGTCTGTCTGTCTGTCTGTCTGTCTATCTACCAAAGACAGAGACAACTGTAGTGTATACATATATATTGAGTTCATTTGTGTTTACCAGTTACTTTTTTCCTGACTACGTTAGTTAGATATAAATAGAGTATTAACAATGGGTATAAATAGCAGCCTGCATATAAACTGGTAGATTTATGAAATGCTGGTATCCTGCAATACAACAAAACACGTAAATGTAACACAGCTTGTATTTATTATTTATTTATTTAATTGTGTCGTGTGTATGTATGTATGTATGTATGTATGTATGTATGTATGTATGTATGTATGTATGTATGTATGTATGTATGTATGTATGTATGTATGTATGTATGTATGTATGTATGTATGTATGTATGTATGTATGTATGTATGTATGTATGTATGTATGTATGTGTGTGTGTGTATGTATGTATGTATGTATGTATGTATGTATGTATGTATGTGTGTGTGTAAGACAGACAGACAGACAGACAGACAGACAGACAGACAGACAGACAGACAGACAGACAGACAGACAGACAGACAGACAGACAGACAGACAGACAGACAGACAGACAGACAGACAGACAGACAGACAGACAGACAGACAGACTTTCTTCATTGAGTCATTGAGTATCGTGAAATAATGTACAGTATATTGACACATCTTCGGACCTTGCCAATTGAATTCCTGGATATAGCCACTACAATACAGTCGGTACCTCATTTGGTTGATAATTACGAATAAGGATAATAATATTAGGTCTCTAATTACCTGATCAAGAAGTTCATTTTCGTTAATTTATTTTTTCATGTGTAATGAAAGATGTTATCTCTTTTTTAGCGCACGTGTATGTTCATCCTGAAGTCCAGCTCAAATGAAGTGGCTTTAAGAAATACAGCAGTAGCCAGTAAAACAGACATGTGACGTCATGTGGATTGACAAAATTTACTAATATTGCTATATCTTTTTGTCTGAATCAACACATTATTTTAGTAAAATTACTGTATAGGTCGACGTCCTATATCATTCGTAAATTATGATCATCATGATCTGAGATAATGGTAGAGAAAATAAGACAATGTAAGTTTGAATATTCATGATTAGGAATTTGACAAAAGGCTCAGAATTTTATATTGTATATTAGACAGGAAGAGACTTCCGCGCAGAGGACTTCCTACTGCGTTGCCGGTTGATGCGACGAACCCTTAAATTACAGCTTCAGGTTGGTTATTGTATACATAATCCGAAAGAGTCCTTGACAAACCGTAGATGGCGCTAATCATTTCATCGAGATTGCCCGACAAGTTCGACACACACTTGCAGCAATCTACGTACGGTAAAAACTGTAATAGCAACCTGCGAGAAAATAATCCCGGGATGATAGCAGCGAACTGGCGATGAAGATAACGAAACAAATAAATGAACCATGTTTATACAATACAGTGTTTCCACGTATCTATCTGTTGTGATAATGTGTTCAAACCTCAGAGAGATGAAATGAATTCCACTTACATTTTAATTACCAATATATGATGATGTATGATTATAGTCACGTACTAATTACGGGTACGTACACTCATTTCTCTGTTTTCTAGTTTTCTTTTCTTACCAGGAAGTGAAACTGGGTCATGATTAAGTGTATTACGTATTTGAAACAAGGCACCGTACAGAGTAACAGTTTACCTTCCATAAAGTCTTTAAAAATCCCTACTTTCTGAAATATTCAAAACAAGGTTGTATGCTATACGCCATTTTAAACACACTGTACTCGCATGAAAGGTAATCCTCCCCCTTATTCAGAAGAAAGAAGTGAGATAATATATCAGTTAAATATTGACAGAGAAAGGAGCCATCCCAAAACAGCGACCTCATAACATTGTGTTACGGATGACATATCTTATTTTATAACCCAGTAGTTGCAACTATAAGCTTAAATTCTAGATGAAAGATTAAACCGTTAACACACAAGAGATCAATTCTCAAAATGGTAATACGTGAGAGCTAGAATGCTCCCAAGGTAGCTCAGTTTTGAATGCAGTATCATCAGTGTTTACATTCCCTCAATAAAATTATGGTTAGTACCTTGTGGGTTGAATAAAGAGACTGCTACTTTGTGATAACGTGTTCCTTTAGTTAGTAAAGCAGCAAGATTAAGTTAATTTACAAATAAAAATGTTTGAAATTATAACAACATTTATACCCGCTATGGCTTTGCTTCACCGGTACTTACTACCAAACTACAGAGAGAGTATAGTTTGTATTAGGTGGCACGATTTTTTTGTGTGTGTCTCACAAAACATCTTTTTTGTTACAAATTGCACAAACAAAATGCAGATACTGATGGCGCACATGCACATACAATGTTATATTTTTATCACACTGTGAACACAAATAAGCAGTTTTGAGATTAAACTTTGTCTGACAATGATGTTGATTCGTGTTAACTGTGAGACAAAATGTATAATTTTATGTACTTGTACGCTATCAGTGTCTGTTTTTTGTTTGTATAATTCATGCCAAAATGGTGAGACGTAAAAAAATCGAGGGAAACTCTAAAGTATCTCTAGTTTGGTAGTAGGTACTAAGTAATATTGCTATTTGACGTTCTAGTAATTCATTGATTTCTCCCAACATATCATTAAAGGTAATAGTCCCCATTTCACCACAAATGACTTGGGAATTGAGCACAATTTTCAGAGGTATCAATCAACGAATGTAATGGCGGACACATCTAGAATTATGGAATGTTGCGATGAGCAGATGGGCAGTAAGAGTAGGCACAGTATTTTCTATGTCCCGGGGGAAAAGGATGGCCATAGTGTAAGGGTTTGATACTTAGATGACGCGATGTTGTGAGAAATGTGCAATGTGTGAAATGTACAATGAAATGTACAATAAAGCAACTCATCTATATTGTCCGTTATGACTCAGCACGTCGAACATGAAATGTTCAATCTTACAATTTAATGACGGAAATATGTAACGTAATTGAATAGTTCCCGGGGGATGTGCAATATTTATATTGTTTGACATCCATTGTATTGTTACCCTTTTCTGACGTGACCGGTTACCATGGTTACGGCAGTTTCCGCAGGAAAGGTAATCCACGGATTCCAACTCGATTGAATGTTATTGAATCCCCAATGCGAAGTGTGGTGAGTTATTCTAAAGGGGGACAGGTCATTTTTAAGTAGAGAGGTGGACTTGGTGATATTTTTAATCTTCGCCCCTCAAAAGAACACAACCTGGGGATAACCCCCTCCAGATGTGCGTTTAGAACTAGAAATGCACGAGTCACTGTCAATGAACTTGGCGCGATTTTTTTTTATTTTACCTCCTACTTTTATTGACGTTTGTTATTGTTGTGTTCTGTGAGAGCGTTGTACCTACAAGGTCACATGTTTGTACGTTAAACGTCACGGAGTAATACCTAAAAGTTGATCTAAACGTCATAGAATAATACGTAAAACGTCACAGATTAGGACGTTCAAAGTCACGGAATAAGACACTAAAAAGTTGACCTAAATGTCATAGAATGATGCGTAAGTCATCACAGGATGATACGCAAAACGTCATGGTGCATGTGGTATGCTGGTATTTGATTGCACTGTATACACCGACTTGATGCCTGTATATAAACAGTATGTACAAACGCGATATATTCCTCTGTCACATGACATTAATTCTTCAGTTTGAATCTTATGTACGGTATAGTAAGTCTCCCTAATAGTAACTGTCTATATAACACAATGTATAATAGTACAGGAACCATTGAGTAGAAATCTAACCAACACACACGACATAATTTGACTAGCTTAGACTGGAAACAATTCTCACATATAATTTTGCGATGGGTTGATTTATGATAGTTGTAAGTAATTGCAATGTTCTTAGTCAATAGATAGCTAAAAGGGTTCGTATTCTAGAGATACATAGCGATGAACAGCGCCCTCACAGGCAAAATAATGTCGGTCATATTATTATTCTAAAACAGGTAATGAATGATAGATAACGTTCGTTATACTACGACTACAGGTGTGGATGAACAGTAACTTGTGACACAATAAACTACTTGAAAGTTACCAGAAAATGGACAATAAAAAGTTTTAAGAAAGTGTCGCTCTAAAGTTATTGATTGGGTAATAAACTGGATTAGTTCCACATAATGGGATTTCCACGTTACAGGATTAGTGAAATCCCGTGTCAAAAAGAACGGATTAAAAATAGCGAATCTCTTCACACGCTTTGGGAGTTCAAGTATGCGATGCGTGGACTATCCCAAACTACTCTGTGTCTAGAGACATAAATAAAGGTAACACACGAGGACGGTTGATTTAGGACTTACTGTCTTTATGTCTGTAACATTATACAATTAACTAAACACATGGTAGTCTTAAGTAGATAAATGAATTGTCATTATGTGACGATTGCATACCAAACACTCGTTGAAGAGTTTGTAATTGCTTCTTGTTGCATAACAGACATGTGCCCCGTCACTTGGTAAGTCTTCCTGGAAAGTTTGGAAATTTGAGTTTTCGACGCTACACCTTGATAGAATTAGGGTTCATCTTTACCATAGTGAATATTCGCTAGCTATTTTCAAATAAGAAAGTTTAAAAGACCTACAAGTACAAACATATTGATTGGAAGTTAATTAATTGGTGTGATTTTGTTTAGCTGAAGCATAGACCCTTGGGTCTATGGCTCAAGGTGACGGATTTCCCCACGCCTTAGGTTGAAATACATATGCCTCAAACATCTTTTGAGACGGGGATTAGGAACAACAATAGAATGCTACTTACACAGGCATTCAACGTATTCACAAAAGACAACTACTGTATGTCATCAGTCACTAAGCTTTCACATTCAGGGACCGGTCATTATTAAAATTGGTGAGGTAAACGCAAAACTTAAATTTCAACTGATCTGTTTTTGTAACGATGATTCACCTTCAAAACTCTCTTTGGAAATTTACGGTATTGAAAAAAACATGTAATTATAGGAACTATACACGCGAGACGGTTTGCACTGATGAAGACATTACACTACAATTTTGTTAACGTTACAAACACATGTACAACTTCAGACGTACGCGTATCACACTCTTATTACTCACAACTGGACAGAGCCTAACTAGACAAAAATCAATTAGTTTTAGAAAACAAGCAAGGAAAGAAACAACTGAGGTCCTCGGTAACGGGAATAACAAACTCGCGACGTTGAAATTATCCTTCGTCTGACCATCCCAACACATCAAGGTGAGTAAAGTCCCCGCTTGGTATTTGTATAATCTTTTACAGGTCTTATCAAACTCTTACATGTCATGTCATATTCTGGTGTCACGAATGTCGCGCTTGGGTTGATCACAACTAATATATTCAGCCGAGGTGACACATGTTTGTACAAACTACGTGACTAATTGTTCTCTTATCTTTGAGTATCTTGAATGGCGTGACAACAGTGTGTCTTCTCATGTTTGTTAGTTCCAGGGTGGTTTATTGAAGGTTTATACATGCACCCTACACTAACGGTGGAGAGTGTACGGTTTATATAGCAATGGCAATGGATATAACCATGGAGGTATATTAGTCTCTCCAATACCTCCA